>NC_137613.1:35766879-35804379 GCF_963280865.1 Gymnoscopelus braueri | reverse complement strand
AGAGGGAAGGAAGGAAGTGTGGAGGGGAAAGGGAGGGGAGAAGGAAGCGAGATAGAGCTAGCTCTGGCGTCAGCAGTGGGAGGCAGAGTTTGACACTCATTACGGTAATGAGTAGGGTAATGCTTTTGCCTAATGCTTTTGCCTCAGACCTCGCTGCAAAGGGCAGTTGCCACTGAGGTTAACGTAATGCCGCAAAGAAAAACTTTCTTTCTAAGCTCAAACCCCGCTCTCTTGAAGATCTCTCTTACGCGGAGAAAGCTCTTGAGCTGATGCGTGTTTATTAACTTTGCTTTATGTGGATGCCACATACTGTACATCACTGTATACTAGGGATGTTAACAATTAATCTATAATCGATGAATTGCCGTTAAGAATTTACTCGATTAAATGTATCGATTATTTTGGGCTAGTGAAAGTTACGGGTATGGTGTGTGTGATATCAAATGTGAGCTTACCATAATCACAGTAATCCTTAATCATATTCCATCATATTCAAGGGCTTTTGGAGAGAAATGAGACAGACTCCATAGAGCACTGTAGAGGGGAGGTGTGTGTGTGTGTCTGTGTCCAGCTGATGCTCGTTGACGCTCGTTAATTTTATATACATCAAGGCAATTATGTTTATGCACCCATTTTCGGTTTTGGAGAAGAGATGTCCTTTTTGTCCTAAAAAACGCTGCTTATCAATTGATCAATTAATCGATCGATAGGGTTATAAACGATCAATGAATGAAGTAATCGATCATTTGCATCCCTTCTGTATACGGCTGTACTCGGCAAATATTGTGCACAGATAAGCTTCAATTTCTTTATTTGACTCCCTCTCTGTCTCTCTCTCTCTCTCTCTCTCTCTCTCTCTCTCTCTCTCTCTCTCTCTCTCTCTCTCTCTCTCTCTCTCTCTCTCTCTCTCTCTCTCTCTCTCTGTGTCCAACAGGAGCTCCAGCGGTACGTGTGCAGACAGAGGGAGCAGGAGGCTGGGGTTCATGGAGCAGAGGTCCAGCAGACGGTGGTCCTGCGCTACCCACTGCCCTACCCTCAGGACCCCTCCCCGCCACCTCTTGTACCGTACAGACCTGCCGAGCTGCAGTACGGAAACCCCTACTCCACCGATAACACCCGAGGTACGCCTGTGGGCCATGATTTGTCTGTCTTACTTGATACTTCTAGAAGTAAAAAAAAAAGAAAGAAAAGATGAAAACAAAATCTTTAAAGACGGGGTGCCGTGATTTTCAGTGATTTCCCCCCCCCCCAAAAACATAATCATCAGGTATTATGGTTATACTAGGAGGAAGATTTTTTTCAAAAAAGTGTACAGAAAGTGTTAAAATTATGTTTTTATGTGGACACGCCTCCAGTTCATTAAGTATACCTGATTCTCACCTTAGCACCTCCTCCACCACCTTAGCACCACCCACATGTCCTAGTCCCTCCCCCTCCTCATGCCCACACCTGTTGTGTTATGATAATGAGGGGGAGGGTATAATTTTACTGTGTCATTAAAGTGCTGTTTCTCTATTGGCACGTTTGACCCTCAAGGTTTCAGCCTCCAGGAAGAAACTCAAAATAGTCAGAGAAGACATTAAAACACCACCAGGGGGCTTAATGAAGTTCTATCAACCTCATAGACACATGAAAAACAGAAAAAGTGCAAAACCATGGCACCACCTCTTTAACTTGGAAAACAAATGTATTGATTGATTGAATACTTTATTAGCAGTTTGCAAAAAAAAAGCACAGGAAAGTACAGTTCAATACAAGGTCTGCTAAGAGGATGTTAAACCCCAAAAAAGCCTATGGCTTGTTTGCATTGGGGTCCTTTGTACTCAATTCATCGAATCGTAAACACAGCTTTATTGGTTGAACCTCAATACAAATATATTATATCTATCTCGCATTTGTAAGTTACTCTACTGTATATACGCATCTGCTAAATGCCTAAATTGTATTAAACTCTATCCCACCCTTATCTCCATTCTCTCTCTCTCTCTCTCTCTCTCTCTCTCTCTCTCTCTCTCTCTCTCTCTCTCTCTCTCATTATAGTTAATTAGTTGGGTAATAGTACCATTTTGTACCACTTTTCTCGCCACCCAGATGGGGGTGACGGAGCGCTGTCCCCCGACCAGACGTCCCGTCCTCCACCGGAGGCCCCGCCCTGCACACAGCCCTGCGCTCCCCCCATAAACCCCCCCAGCCCCGAGGAGGGGGGCGGTCCTGGGCACGTCCTCGCGCCAGGAGCAGCGTCCTGGGACCAGGGGCGGGTGGTTTGCATCCAGCCCTCCCGTAGCATGAGCCCCCCCGACGGGCTGGAGCACCCCCCGGACGAGCCGACACCCCCCACTGTGAGTCCGCACAGATGCAAAGACCAGTGATGGAAGGAGTACTCACATGCTTTACTTAAGTAAAAGTATCAATTCCACCATGTAGAAATACTCTGTTACAGGTCAAAGTCCGGTATTTAAAATGTACTTGAGTAAAAGTACAAGTACTCACTATGCAGAGTGTCCCATTTCAAGTTTTCAAATGTATACAAATCTTTTTGAAAATAGCAGATCTACAAGCTCACAATGTGTCGCGATGCATTTTGAGCTTGTAGATCTGCTATTTTCAAATAGCCAAAGTTTAAATTGGGCTGAAGTGGTTCTACAGTGAATCTACAAAGTAACTAGTAACTAAAGTTTTCGTGAAGTAAAAAGTACAATATTTGTCTCTGAGATGTAGTGGAGTAGAAGTAAAAGTATTGAAAATTGGAAATACTCCAGTAAAGTAAAAGTACCTTAAAATTGTACTTAAGTACAGTACTTGAGTAAACGTACTTAGTTACTTTCCACCACTGGCAAAGACAAAGTCACACGAATATTGCAACACAAAAAAAAACTCTCTCCTAAATTTATGAAATGCATTTCTTATGAAGCAAAGGGAATATATTCCCTCACCCTTTTCCTTCTGAAACGCTCTACACATAATGGGTAGCCAAGGAGCTCATGTTGCTCTCCCTCTATCCAGTCTGTGTCTCTCTTGGTGTTCATGCTGGCTGGATCATGTGAACGGATTGCTTCACCCCCACCACCACCAGAGAGTTGAAGCATTGAGCTCATTTACATGAAGCTCTAATTAGCGTCACTCTCTCTGAGCCTGAGAGAGAGCCTGGGATCCCATAACGAGGGCTGGGAGAGGCTAATTGGGAGAAATTAGGCCGGGCTCTGTAATCAGTTAGAGCAAGATGTGAGTGCAAATGCAAACTTCACTACAAACACACGCATACTGCTTTTAAAATGCACAGCAGCACAATTAACAGCTGTCATTGCTAAATTATGCGGATAAAAAGGAACTAATAATATTTGTTTTACATCTACGGGTTGTATGAATAGTCCGTGGTCCAGTTTCAGCTTAAAGTGGGGGGTCCCTCAAGGTTCCTTAAGGGGGTCCAAACGGACCATACAGGTCTGTATCTCAGAGTTACGGGGGTCCTTGAAATTAAAACGAGAACCACTGGTGTAGTTTGAACGGTCAGTGGTCTAATGCGAACGGTGAGTTGTCCAGTTTGAAAGATCAATGGTCTTATTTTGTTTTTTTATTTTATACTGTTTAGACTGGTGATAGATTCTTGGTTTACCTATGATCCTAGATCACTATCTCTATGCATTTGATGTATTACCTCGCGTTTACCGTGCTTACTGTAAATCGCTAGTCTGGATTAAGAGTGTCAATTTAGGCGAAATGCCTAAATTGTAAATTGTCTTGTTTCAATGCTCAATCAAGTTTGAATGATCGATTCAAACCATTGGTATGCATATACATGAACATATATTTGTACATAACTGTCCAAAAGATAAAACAATAAAGCTTGTGTGCGTGTGTGTGTGTGTGTGTGTGTGTGTGTGTGTGTGTGTGTGTGTGTGTGTGTGTGTGTGTGCGTGTGCGCGTGTGTGTGGCGGCCATAGGTGGTTGATGCGGCCCAGCCACCCTGTGATCACCTTGCGTCCAGCAGACGCAATGATGCCCGGCGCAGCTTCTGTTTTGATTCCAGGTAACACACATGCACATGACTACACACATGTACAAACATAGGCCTCCAGAGATGTGCCCAAAGAATTTCTCACATTGTCTGTAGTATATAAAGAGCTATGTCCCCTGATCTCACCCCCTGTCCTCTCCTCTGTCATCCCCCTCCCAGCAACGACGTGCACAGGCGCTGCCCGCTGTGCGAGGTGATCTTCCCGCCGCACTTTGAGCAGCGCAGCTTCGAGCAGCACGTGGAGAGTCACTGGAAGGTATGCCCAGTCTGCTCCGAACAGTTCCCGCTTAACTGCCAGCAGCAGCTCTTCGAGAGACACGTCCTCACACACTTTGACGGCCACGTGCTCAACTTCGACCAGATTGAGTAGCCCCTCCCACTCCGGGGTGGGCGGGGTTTAAGTCGGGCAGGGTTGGTGGGTGCGGTTTGGACACCGAAAGGACAATCTAAAAAAAAAAAGTGTTCACTTGGACTGGGTGTTTTTCGAAAGCAGATCTTGACTCAGTTTGCTCTGTTCGTATTCAATCATTAATATGGCAATCCTGACACAGAGTAGAAAAGGACCTCATCCGCCAGTGAAAAGGACTGAATTGATTTTTCTTTTCTTTTTTTTTTTTGAAAAGTGTAGTGTCAAAGGGACCATAGAGACAGGGCTAGCACCGGACTGTCATGGCTAGGGATGGGGATCGAAACCCGGTTCTATAAGTATCCAGTTCAGAGTATCTGAAAACCTGAAAATCACACGCTTCAATATTTAGCAAGTTTTGACCAAACTTAAAATGTGTCACTTGCCTTCTGTCTGATATAATAATATTTGGAGGGCCTAGAGTTGTCTTCAATGAAAACTAAATATGATTTAACATACGTCAACTTCTTTCTGATTGTTAAGCCGTATCGAATATGGTATCAGTAACAGTCAAAAGAAACAATCCCCAATCCTGGTCATGGCTGCCTCTTGTCATGTCTCTATATGAACATCCTCTCTCTGCTTCAAGGCGTTATAGTGCCATCATCACTGCATGAATATGTACAGTAGCTCATTCAGAGCAAAACATAACGATAAACTTTCCACCTTTGAAACAAAAAGACCAAGTAACTGTTAGTGAAAGAGTCCCGCTACATGTCAGGTCACCGTCCTGAAGGTGGAAGTTTCCTTGTTGGGAGTCAGCTCAATTGCTTCATCATTACACAATAAAGTAGGGTTTGCCAGTGAAAAGCAGTCGGTCAATCATTAGTCAAGACGTTGCTTCATATTTGGTACTTTGACACTGACAAGCTTAGAGAGGACGTAGGGTGGGTTGGATACAAAGCTGCTTCTAAGCACAAATCAGTATTGGATACATTTGAATGTGTTTTTAACAGTCTGATTCTGTATTTGTGTATGGAAGCACCATGTCTGTCCGTGTGTGTGTCCGTGTGTGTGTGTGTGTGTGTGTGTGTATGTGTGTGTGTGTGTGTGTGTGTGTGTGTGTGTGTGTGTGTGTGTGTGTGTGTGTGTGTGTGTGTGTGTGTGTGTGTGTGTGTGTGTGTGTTTGTGTGGGGGGGGTATTGAAAGTGATAGGGGGTTCTATCGACTTGAATGGGAAGCGATCTCAGATCCCTACCAGCCACTGTTCTACTACTGTGTACAATACAATACTCTACAAGCAAAGACGTCAGACGTCTTAAAAGAGAACAGCACTACATTTTGATTTATCTGCACTAAATAAGGCTTTATTCTGAATGTACTGTATAGTATATATATATATATATATGAAAGAATTATAAGATACTGTATGGAGAGTCCTGTGTGAGCTCTTGTGACCGCGGCCCCCGACCTCCTCTTTGATGTGTTTCTTCTATAGTAATGGCTGAACGACGGACCAATAGTTTTTACTTACTGGCGTGCACTTCCTGGTCTTCAGTGCCAGCGTTTAGATTTGATTTGTCACATGCTCATACGTGTACTGTATGTGCAGTGAAATGTTTCGGAGGACTGGACTGAGCGCTATTGTTTTACTATGGAGGTTTTGTAAATGCCTTTGGCAGACCGAAAGGCTACGGCAGGATGAGAAGTTACAGGCACTTTCATGAAGTACTTTGATATTTGTGTTGAATCTAGAAATGTGATTTTCTTTTAAATGTTTTTTTTTTTCATGGTCCATTTCTGTCCCTGTGTGTGTGTGTGTGTACGTTTGTATGTATGTATGTGCGCTGAACCCGTTCTCAATCTCAACTACCAGATTATTCAAATTCTGCTTGTCTGATACTGTACTGCCATTTCAAGGTGACCACTGACCGTGTCGTATCCAGGCTTTCAAAAGTTCCATAAAACACACCATAATTACAACTTAGTCATGTGTGTGTGTGACGTGTGTATGTCAAGTCCCAGTCGAGCTGTTGTTGTGTGAGAATGCAACTGGAGGTTTTAACGTGTATTGCAAAAGGTCTTTATGAATAAAGTACGCTTCGTTTAACTCTAAATCAATGTTTCTCAACCTTCTTGGGCCAATATCCGGGTCCCTTACCGCCCGCCAACACCCGCTTTATTTTTATTGAGTATTGTGCTGCTTATATAATTTAGAAAACATCTTATCGAATTCCAAATTTCACATTTTACATTAAACGGGATGGTTAGTATGTGATTATTATGTAATTATTAGCCTACTTCCCAGGGAGAGTAAAACAAGCCTTTTACGATTTTAACTGGAATTGTACTGCATATGGATGTCAGGCCCTGTCACATCAGGCCCCTCTTACAGCACTGAATGGCAGGGCTGTCATGGCCCTGTCACAGGCCCTGTCATGTTACCATAGTAAACAGCCTGTGTGAGTCAGTCAGTATCATAGTTGGTATCAAGTCAGTATCATGGTTAGTATCAAGTCAGTATCATGGTTAGTATCAAGTCAGTATCATGTCATGATACTGACCATTTATACAGAGTATAAATTAGGCTTTAGTAGCCTTTCTAGACATGCTTTCACCTGTACAAGCTCCATTCAACACTTCAAATCTAGCCAATCTTCCAGCATCATCCCAATAAGAAACATCCAACTATACACAATTTAGAAACCACGCCTCATTTGACTGCAGTTAATACAAAAGTCGAGGATGAAATGAAGAAAATGTAGCCTCGTCATTCATTTGAAGCGTCCCATGTCTACACACCTTAAGAAATAAACACAACAAATTATATACAGCTTTTCATTTATTTTCCTGTTTTTTTTTCTCAAATGTTTCCTGATTACATGTATGAAGCAGCTTCTTTTGTAGATAGAAAGACAGTCTGACATCACGTACAAGTCACTCTCCTCATAACCCACTCCCCCCCCCCCCCATTCCCCATACAAAAAAAAGGAAACATCGGTCTCCACGTTGACATACGAAAATATATAATTTAAAAGCACTTGACAGACACACGTTACAATACATTCACTGTACACAGTATGAGTCCAAATCCCTCCCTCCCTCCCTTTCATGCACATGGCCTCCACTGCTCCCCCCTCCCCCCCAACATGTCTTAATACTGCGACTGGCCCTCGTTATTAGTTGTGTCCTAGCTGTTGCCATAGCGGCAGTGGTCTCCGGTGGGAGAGGGGATGTTTTTTTTTTACGAGTGTTTGACAGACCCCCCCCCCCGACTCTTTGTCTCCACTCTAATCCCCGACACGCAAACTCACTCCCTGGGCCGTGAGGTATGGCAAGGACACCCGAGGGTAAATAGAAGAAGAAGAAAAAAGGTTGTCGGTCACACGCAAACACTGCTGCTCATGACTATCTCTTTCTGGGCAGCTCTCTGGTTAGTAAAGCCCGACCGATGACCGATTTTTGGGCCCCAAACACGGATACTGATGGTAACAGATGACATTTTGTCAAAAAGTGCTACATTTTTTAATCAATTATAAAAAATCTATTTGACATTAAACTTAGAAGCAACATTTTATTTTAACAAAAAATGAACTTTTTATTTGATTTAACCTCTTAAGTTCAATAAAAAAAAATTTGATCATTTTTGAAAAACTTTCACCTACATGTATAATGATTGGGACACATCAGCTGCATAATTGCAAATATCGATGTTGTAAAAAAAATATAAAGTCAAATAATGGCCGATATATATCGGTCGGGCTCTAACTTTGCCATGATGAGCTCACTGCCGTGGCGATAAACTTATAAGTAAACTTTGTGCTTGTAAAATTTGGGTATACCACCTATTGTATTGGCCACTTGCCATGCTTGCCTATGACAACAACAGCGGACTTGTGGAGGAGTGGAGGGTGTGTGCATGTGGGAGGTCACTGCACTATACCCATCAACAAAATTACAGAATATAGAAATGTTTCCGGCACTGAACCATTGGAAAGTACAAAAAAAAAAGTCCATGATGGGGGAAATGACATCATGAATGAGTCTTGGTATGGGCACTGCATTGTTTTTTTTCTCTCTGGAGGCAACAAACGATGCGATCATTGGCCACTGCAACGCAGTGTGACACAATTCTACCTCCGCTCTCCTGCTCTGCAGGAGCTCCAAAGTGACAGCCTGGCACAGAAAACATGACAGCCACAGAACAACTATGTAGCACTGGAACACAGAGAGGAATAACACTATTGGGCCAACGGACCCAAGATACTGCAAAGAAGACTTGGCTACAACAGTGGTTCTCAAACAATCTTCACGTCAAGGACCCCTAAATTGACACGTATTTTGGCCATGGACCCCCATTTGAGAAGTACTTCATGCCAGGAATCTCCAAGAGAACATCTGTCAACATTTCTCATGAACAGCCGATCTATAAGCTCATAACGCTGTGATTGCGTTAAGTTGTGAGCTCGTAGATCAGCCATTTCTCAAATAGGCCAAAGATAAAATGGGGCTTTAAGTGTTTAAACCGTTCCTCATTTTGCAGGGGACCCCATGGAACCCTGGCGGTCCCCGCCTCCCCGGACTCCACTTTGAGAACCACTGGGCAACTAAAGCAATGTACGCTCACAACTTGTGCGCACACACACACACGCACACACACACACACACTCTCACACTCACAATGTACTGGAATGCTGTGATCTACAATGAAAGGTTGTAGATGGTAATCTCTTGAAAAATACAAATCAACTCGTCCCCCACACCTACAGTACATGATACATCCCTTAAACACAGAAAGCATGCATGAAAGAAAAAACATTCCGTCCATTGATCCAGACATTTGGAGGCGCCGTTAAAAAAAGATCGGCGACATACATTTTCGGCCTCCTGGATGAAGACAAACTGTCTCCTAAAGTCCCCCCCCCACCCCCCCCCCCTCCCTCCTCAGGCACATGGTATGGTCAGTGTTTGGCAGTGATGAGCTGTTGGCAACAATCATGGAAAAATGAGAACAATTAGAAAAACAACAACTCTTGGCAACTGGAGCAAAACAGCATGATGCTTTAGCCCCGTTTCAAGGCCAAATCTGATGAACACAGCACTGGGGATTCCCGGACCAGGAATCCTGGTGTGGAAATGGTGAGAACGTAAGTTGTGGAAACATGAAGATGAATTGTCATCTGTGAAGGACATTAAAAAAAAAAAGATTCTGTTGGACCTTTAGCAATAAAATAGCATTGAAATGAGCATCCTTCCCTGATCGCCGATAAAATTATCTCACTGTAGGATTCACCCCTAGATAAAATTCAAATTTTGTGCGACTCAAGTATGAGTCAAGCATGAATCGGGCTTAAGTCTCTCAAGCCAGCCCTATCCCTCCCACAATCTTTGAATGCTCCAGAGACGGGTCAGTATTAATTCCACCCGGGTAAAAGGATGAGAAGAGGAAGCTGTCTCCTTCCAATGGAAGGTGACAGCTTCTTCTTTCTGAAAGAGTTGAACCCAAAATGTCCATTTCTGCTTAAACAGTAAGCTAGCTATAGGTTTCGACTGCTTCGTTTTCCAGTCGGGAGTTATTTACGCGACCGCCCCAAGGCCAAACGGAAGCGGCGCGTAGGCGGAAGCATTTGGAAATTGTGGGAGTCAAACGCATCTGTCTTGAGAGACTAGAGAGTTGGGAAGGCCATAACTGAGTGGGCAGAGAGGGCTGTCTGGGAATGTACCCAGTTCACCCCCGGTCCCCCCCCCCCCCCCATGTCAAAATGCAAGACACTTAATAGCGCCCCGCCCACTGCTCCTAATATTTAGGATGGGTAAATGTAATTTTCACCTGTGTGCAATTGTACGGTGAATAAAAATTCCCCAAAGGAGTCGGTACGCAATTATTATTTCTCTGTGGCGCTGAGACCCAAAATTGGCCGAGATGTTTTTAAAAAGGGGAATATCGTGTTATCGTCTTGGCATTACGGGAAGTACTGAGGGAAGAATGCTGCTGTAGTGTCGGACTGAGGCAACACTGGTCATCTCAGTCAATAAGGAATGAAAAGGAACACTTTGACAGATAATAAAACACATGAGAAAAAAAAATACACGCGATACCTAAAACATGAAAGAAATATATAAAATAAAGCTTGGAAATAAAGTGTAACTATTTATGTATATGCTCATGAATACTTATATTTCTTTTTTATATACAGATACATATCTATGTTTTATATATCGATAGATCTATTTCTTATATCCTGTATAAGTTAACTCTTATGGGCTTAAGCCCACTGCCCTGCCCCCCTCCCTCCCTCTCACACACGCACACAGGGAGTTGACTTCCTTCTATTTGTAGACCAATGGCAAAAAAAGGGGGCAGGGCTTAGTTGCATTTCCTCTTCCTCCCGCTCGCTTTGCGTTTCTCGCTTCCTTTTTGTTTTTTGTCTTTTTCTCTCTTGTTGTTTGTTTTTTACAGTTAGCACCTTTACGCGAGTAAAATGAAAAAAAAAATGAAAGAAAAGTGTGATAGCATATACGAATGTGCAAATGTACAACATTGAAAACTACAAAGATACGTCATTCAAAAGTACAAAGTGATATAGATATATATATATATAAAATAAGAACGAAAAAATAAAAAGATAACGTAATACAAGGCAAAGAGTAAAACAAAATAAAAAACTTAAAGCATGCACTTGATCCTTTAGTGTGTAGGAGTGGGTGTCGGGGGCGGGGGGGGGGGGGGGGTTGGGGTAAGGTGGGGTTTAGGAATGCTTGGGTTGGGGCTTGGTTTCGGGTGCAGCTCCGCACGGCCTTTCAGCCCTGCATCTTGCGCAGGATCTCGGTGGAGACGGGCGGATGGAAGGTGATGGTATGGTGCCTCAGGCCCTGGGAGGTCTTGTAGCTCTTCCCACAGCGGCACTTGAAGGGCTTCCTCACGCGGATCTGGGTGCGGTGGCCGTTCTTGGCGTGGTATTTGATACCGTTCACATTCTGGGGAGGACATGGCAGGGAAATACAGGAAAATGATAAAAGAATAAATTACAATTTTACTGAATCAAAAAAATGGCCACATATATCAGTCATCAATTACGGAATCAGTTCCAACAGTCCCATATTGATCAGGCACTACCGCGGAACCAGTGGCGTACCCACTGTAGAGGCAGGGCAGGCGGTCGCCTGCCCAACTAAGATCTCGCCTCCCCTAAAAAAAACAAATAACCCGAAAAGGTGTCATAGCGTGCTTAATGTCCTCAAAGTCACGCATCCAACAAGCTTTGAACTGAGCAAACTGTTCCAGAGATAATGGCCAAAACAACTTGAAAACGGCCACTTTCGCCGATTTTCGATTGAGTTGAAATGTCTGCGAAAAATTTCGCCTGCCCTAAATGTAAATCCTGGGGACGCCACTGTGCGGAACTGGTATTACTACGGGCGAAAATCTAATGTCACGATATTTTTTTATATACCTCGATATCAATATTGCGATGGTATACATATTTAAAAATTCAAACATTTTCTAAAATGGAGAAAATAGCTGATCTAAGCTTGGATGTGAGCTCGTAGGTTGGCCATTTCACAATTCTTGAAACTGTTTAAACTTGAAGCATAAAACTGATTAAAACCAGGAAAAGAAGACACTTTGTGCCATATCGTGCCATTACAATATCCGAAATACCAGAGGGTATCTAATTTCCGATTATGATATCAATATAATATTGATATATTTGCCCCGCCCGGTACCAAACAGTCCCATATTGAAATGGTAGAACACCTTGTATCTCTTCTTGCAGCCTGGCACGGGGCAGGCGAAGGGCTTCTCCTCTCCGCCATTCATGCACATGGAGCTGAGGATGGACTCGGAGCTGATGGCGCTCTCTGTGGTCCACGACTCATCACTGTCAGACTCCTCGTAGTCCACCTCTTCCTCATCGTACTCGCTGCCTGCAGAGATTCCACACACAAAGCACTTTGTTTAGTCATATTAAACCACTTCTCTGCTATATTCACTGTTTTTTAATGTATGGAATTCTTTACAATAATTTTATTTTTATGAGACGGGATATTTACTCACGACCCATAAAAGTGGGTATTTGACCCAAAAATGGGTCCCGAGCAACCGTTTGGGAAACACTGGGTTAGCGGCTAGAATATTACTGGAAAGCACCCTGCAGGAGTCTGATGCGTGTGTTGGGGGACACGGGGTGTGTGTGTGTGTGTGTGTGTGTGTGTGTGTGTGTGTGTGTGTGTGTGTGTGTGTGTGTGTGTGTGTGTGTGTGTGTGTGTGTGTGTGTTGGGGGGTGTTGGGTATATCAAAAGGCTGGGGGTTGGCACCGAGAAAGAGATCATTAAGTGGGAGTGATCCTCATCGCTGAGCCTGGAAAAAGTGCTTTACTAAGAGCAGAACATTTTCCATTCACACATGCGCGCGCACACACACACACACGCACATCCAGATACCACATTACTAACATGCACAGGCAGCAACAAAGAGCTACACACTCACACACGCACACACACACACTCTGACCCCCCACCATTTCACAGGAAATGCTGCACCTCAGCATGAGGAAATGGATGGCACCCTGGCACATGTTGAAAGTAGGTGTGCGTGTGCGCGCGCGCGCGTGTGTGTCATTATACTTGAGGGCCAAATCTACACACAAGTAAAGTAGAATTTGCTAAACACACTGGTCCTCACAAGAGAAATGGTTGTTTTACGGTTAAAACGGCTATTGAAGTTGGGTTGGGTTTACGATTAGTTTTAGGGGTTATGCCTGATTTGTATTACTCAAGTTATGCGCCAGTGTCACACACTGAAATGAGCAGATCCACAAGCACACACACTGCAATCGCTCTGTGACACGTTTTAAGCTTGTAGATCAGCTATTCTCGATGCACGACACCGGTGCGCAAACCAAATATAACTCAGGCTTCAGGATTGGGTGTTAAAAAAAATGTGGATGTCCTCACAAGTGTAGCAATACAGAAGTGTGTGCGTGCGCACATGCATATTCCTATTTGTGCACATAAGCCCAGACCTAACGCTATGCTCACCACCATTCGGGCTGGAATTGGACATCTGCTTTTGGGCCGGGGAACACGGGGTCCCAGGCCAACGCACAGCGTGACAGCTGCCGTGTAATTAGCAGAGTGTTGAGCGGCCTGCTCACTGCACAGCTCCACACAACACCAACAATGCACACTAGGGCCGTCACCATTACACATTTAACCCATTAAGGCCTGAGTCCGATTCTTAAAATGTTTTCTAAATCCTAACAGTTTTTTTATTTTTTATTTTTTATTTTTTTCACAATTTTTCTAAAATAGCAGATCTACAAGCTCATAGCGCGGCTATGAGCTTGTATATCTGCTATTTTTGAATAGCCAAAGAAATCTAAAGTGACACAGATGCGTTCCAGGTCTTAACACATTGAATGCCAGTCGCGTAGATCTACGCGAACCTATTTAAAGCCGCAGCGTGCCAGTCGCGTAGATCTACGCAAACCGCCGATTCCCATTGAAATTGCCCCAGGTGCACTTTCCGAATTTTTTTTTATCCATTTCCGTTTCCGGTTTCCGGTCGGAAACAGAATTATTCGGGTTCCGTTTTTTTCGATCGTATCCGCTTCCTGTCTGGGATCCTGTTTAAAACTCGATTTTCTCGGTTGTTGTTTTTCTCCTCGCTGATCACTGTTTAGCGTTGATCCACTGTATCTTCAAGATGGCGGCTCGCATTTGGAAACTATTTTCGCTGGCCGTTTCTCACAGATCCGCTGTGTGTTTAGAACCAAATGAACGCGCACTTTTAACTTATTTAGCGAGGTCTGTGGCGACATGAAAAAAACAAAAAAACAACAATAAAACGCTGGCACTGGTGAGTACATTATGAGATTAAACTCTGGCATGGAATGTGTTAATGGATTAAGTTGACCATTAATTGTCACTCAAATAATTGCGATAGACGATTTAATTGTGTGTTTGGCATTGGAACGTTGGAATATATGAATAACATTTTTATTTCCGTTTTTTTTTCATATGATATGACAAATAACTTAAATTATTGACATATTTATCATTTTATACTTAAAAAAAATTGCAGAAATGGCAGATCTACAAGCTTTACAACGTGTCGCGAACGTTGTAAGCTTGTAGATCCGCCATTTCTGCTTCTTTTAATATTTGAAAATGTATGAACATTTTTTCAACATGGAAACGATTGTGACGAAAAATTCTTGCGATTATCTCAAATGATTGCGATTAGACGATTACGTAGTCATTGCGACAGGCCTACTACTCTACGCTGGGCTCCATTCATCTCATAGTCATCAATACTGGACCAGGAGACTGCGCAAATGTGACCAAATGGGGTCCATTTGGTTACATTTGTACACAAATACTTTTGCACTTAGTTTGTTACTTTTGAATACAGGACTTTCACTTGTGACAAATATTTCTACATGGTGGTATTGCTACTTTCACTTACTTAACCACATGAACCCTAGTCTCCCTATTCTCGGGCAAACGGTGAGTGAAAACAGGACTGTGAGCAAGTAGGTCGGTCATATTCGACAAAGACACATTTGGTGTAGAGGGGCCTATACTAGGCCCGCTCCTTTTTTTCCCTCTACACCGGGGGACGCTGGCCAATGAACTATTTACTGTAGTGTAGATGTAAATAGTAGGCTAGTAGTGTAAAAATCGTGAAAAATGTGCGCAAATCTTATAATCTTTGATATTATAGCAACACTTATGTTATGTATATACTGTATATATATATTCAAATATTTGCACAAAGTTTTAACGATTTTTCAAAAAATAGCAGATCTACAAGCTCATAGCGCGGCACCGAGTGCCGCGCTATGAGCTTGTAGATCTGCTATTTTTGAATAGCCAAAGAAATCTAAAAATGACTGATGCGTTCCCGGAGTGAATGGGTTAAGTGACTAAGCAACAAAAAAAAAACTGAGTACTTCTACCACCACTGCTCCCACACCACCATACACACCCAACCATACTTACTGTATATACAAACATACAGACACGCTGACACAGGGAAAACACGTGGAAACACACACACACACACACACACACACACACACACACACGCCTGCGTTACCTGTGGGCGTGCTGCTGCGGAAGGAGGAGGAGGGGGTGATGGGAGGAGTGACGGGGGGCGTCAGGTTACCGCTGGTGTGGCGAGGGGGCGTGGCCGTGCTGTTCCTGGACATGCCCCCCGTGATGGACAGGGACAGCTTGGGCGCCTTCTTCTTCATGGTCTCCTGCTCCCGGCGCGCCGCGTCCGTCATGAACCTGAGACACACACACACACACATACACACACACAATTTTAAGATTTCTTTGGCTATAAAAAAATAGCAGATATACAAGCTCATAGTTGTAGATCTGCTATTTTTGAAAAATCGTGAAGATTTGTGCAAATCTTTTAATATATATTCTACAAATGTCTTCTAAATCCTAACTTTTTTTTTTTTTTATAATTATGTTGCTGTAATATCAGTGGTTCTGTCAATGTCAAGGACCACCCAAAATGAAATGTATTTGGCCGCCGACCCCCATCTCAAAACATTTTGTTCCAGGGACCCCCCAGAAGCATTTTTGAAAAATCTTGAAAGCGTTTAAAAAAAACTTAATTTTGCATTATTTTAACACAACTCTTCTCTTCTGGGCGTCCCTGGCACAAAACATTTTCAGATGGGGGGTCTGCGGCCAGATACACATCATTATGGGGGTCCTTGGCACGAAAAGGTTTGAGAACTACTGATTTAGAAGACATTTGTAGAATCTGCCTCAGGTCTTAATAATGGGTTAAATCATTGTAGTGTATTTCATGCCGTTTCATTCTCCTCCAGTTAATTCACTGGCGCTGTACATCACTATAGAGTGGATTTGTTGTGTGCGTGATATTCTGTTCTTTTTACTCAGCTTTCCCATTCTCATAACTATAATAAAGCACTTACTCGGGTACAGTATGTTAATCCTCCTATAATAATTGTACAAACCTCTGAGACCAACATGTGGTGAGACCTAAATCTCTTCTGCCCGGTTCTCCTCACTGGCTGGAGCAATTGATCTGAATGTGCACACAGCCATTGACCATTACCATGTGCACCTAACAGCGAAGCCCATTTTTCGCTTTCCCCAACTGTTAGCTGTTTATTAGCGTTTTTTATGTCAAAGAATGTTGCCATGGTTACGGCTGCCCAGTTGTGGGATGGCCCCGCGAGGTATGGGATGAATGATCGAACTGCGCATGCGTCGAATCCACAGACCCACTGTGTTACACGGGACACAGCATAACCCCACATTTGCAACTACTTTTGCCTGCGCACTTCACCGGGTATGGACTAGTAAAATATAACAAGCACATTACATCTGCAGTGGTTTCCTTACTCATCAATTGAGACATTTTTCAACCCTGGTGACTAAGACACTGACTAGTTGACAATGTCAATAAAGTTATTTGCGGTCCAAGCTTAACACAGCCGAGCGCTCCCTACCCCTGTTTCAGCCAATCAGAAGCAGATTATCGCTTACTGGATTGAACACTGGATTCGCTGACATCTTTATTGTAGTTCGTACGTTGTTGCAGTTACCTCTCTCCGTCAAGAGAGGGAGACAACGGACATAAATCGTGAATAAAAGTAAATAAACCTTATTGCTCACTCACACACGCACAGGATAAATACCATGAAACGTAAGCTTATAGCGGAACATCATCCTATATTAAAATAGGCTTAAGGGAGGTTCGGCCCGGCTGGCCGGAGGGCAGGCGGACCACATCGTCACGCTCATGTCACCATGACTCAGCCATAGCCAGTTCCCAATGCAGGTACGCCCAAATATGGAGTGTATTGTCTAACCTCAATGTGTCGTCATGACATCAGGCGCAAACAAATCAGTCAGTACTAAAGAGGGCATGCCCATATATGGACATATACTGACGACATCAGGGATCTCCATATATGGGCATCAAAGGGACGAGGACTGACAGATACAGAGATGTCCATATATGAGCACATCAGTCGGATCGGTGGTGAGAGGGCTGCGTAGCGGCCCGAACCTCTAGTTTGTTCAAAACACTTCAGAATAGTCTTTAAATCCTGCGATAAACCGGGCTGAACCTTGCTCGAAATACAAAAAAATATGGCTCTACTAAATGTTCTATATTTATTTATTATATTCCTTCTTTGCTGCATTGTGCTTGTGTGAAACGTACGACAACCAAGCAAATCAGGTTCCACTATATATCTATAAATGAATAGTAGCACGATAACAAAAAAGGTAATCGTGTTATTGTTATTTGTGGCATGTTACGGCTGTTCTGTGGTCTTGCTGGTACAGAGGGAGATGAAGAGACAAGGTCGTTCTTTGAACTCCTCCTGTGTGAAGTCATCTCAACATGGTACAATAAGTAGAGATGACATTTACAGTCTCACCACTTGAACACTTACCACAGAAATAAACGCTCTCTCTCCCACACACCCTTTCCCTCTCTCTCTGCCTCTCACTCTGTCTATTCCTCCCATTGGCTCTCACTCCTCTCTCTCCCCCTGCATCTCACTCCTCTCTCTCTCTCTCTCTCTCTCTCTCCCTGTTGTCTTTCTCATCGTTCTCTTGGAATGATTTAATGGTGGTTGAGTAGGACATGAGACATCGGTACACCGCACTCTCACTCACTCACACAATAATATGAATGCTGCTGGCTCTGTACAGTGTGTGTGTGTGTGTGTGTGTGTGTGTGTGTGTGTGTGTGTGTGTGTGTGTGTGTGTGTGTCAGGAGTGATTGTGTTGTGTGGTTGTCTGCTGGTACAGGGATGACTCACCGCCATGTCTATGGGAAGGGATCAGTCACCCATGCTGTTCGCCGCAAGCCAGACACACGCATGCGCACGCACGTGCACATACGCGCGCACACACACACACAGCTCCCAACGGTGGAGCAATACTGCCCTCTATAGATTTACCCATCCTGTATGCCTGTGCTGTGTGCATATGTAATGGTGGGGGTGGTGTGGGGGTGTGTGTGTGTGTGTGTGTGTGTGTGTGTGTGTGTGTGTGTGTGTGTGTGTGTGTGTGTTTACCTGTTGATGTAGCTCAGGGCCAGATATGTGGGCTGCTGTTGCTCTTGCTTCTCCAGGACCCGTGGATCTGTGTCTGAGAGAGAGAGAGACAAGCAGAGCAAGAACCTTTAAACACATTTGGAAAAACTCTATTTGTGCACAATTTCAAATACATTTGAAAGATCTGCTGCTATTTGTCCCAAAGGTTTTGTGTACCAAGTGTGAATGCAAATCATTGAAATATTGCTGCCATTTGTTTCAATGGTGGATTTATAACTATTTCTGAGAGAAAATGCACAATTCCTATGGTTTTGTAAGACAGTTATCTCAAGTTGCATTGTAACACAGCTCTGTTTACACATTTATTTATTCCCTTTTAATTGTTTTGTTTGTTTTGTTCCACCTTTGCTTTGGCAATGTAAACTCGTGTTTTCTCATGCCAATAAAGCCCCTTTGAATTGAAAATGGAGAGAGAGATATATGGAAAGAGAGGCGGAGGGAAGTAAACAAACAGTGATGTTGTTGTGAATGCGAGGGATCAACTGATAGATGCAGAGAGACTGAAAGAGATCGAGAGACACTCACACACAGTGCAAGAGTGAGAGAAAGTGAGTTAGGCTGAGCAAGAGAGAGAGAGAGACATAAATCACTACTCTAAAGCTTCCAGTATGAAGGGAAAATGTTGGAGTGAATACTCTCAGTATGTAACTGAGTAATACGTCTCCGCTGACTGCCAGCCTGTCGTTGTAGATCACCTGGGCTCCCCCCACACACACACACACACACACACACACACACACACACACACACACACACACACACACACACACACACACACACACACACACACACACACACACACACACACACACACACACACACACACACACACACACACACACACACACACACACACACACACCTCTCTCTGTAGGGCTGTGCGTCGGTCCGTCATGTTCAGGAGCCGACATATAACGTATTCACGTGCGTTTCGTGAGCAGCGTTATTATTATTACACCGGTGCCGAAGCTTGTTTTAATTTACTAGCAAAGCATTCCCTCTAAGTGCCCCATAGCTGCATAATCATTTCTGGAGTCTGAATGTGGCAAATTTGTCCAAGAGCAGAGCGAAGGGAGAGAGACCCGGCTGGGAGGAAGAGGCGTGTGATGAATGTACACAGTGTGACACACACACACACACACACAAAAGCGAACGCAAATCACACAGACTTGTGTGTGTGTTTTCTTCCCCGCTGTCTGCTTGCTAAATCAGTAACACTACAGTAGGCAACTTCCACTGCCTGAGGGAAACAACCCTGACTTCAAAAGGCCCCCCTACCTGAAAAACAGGAGTGTGTGTGTGTGTGTGTGTGTGTGTGTGTGTGTGTGTGTGTGTGTGTGTGTGTGTGTGTGTGTGTGTGTGTGTGTGTGTGTGTGTGTGTGTGTGTGTGTGTGTGTGTGTAAAAAAAAAAGAGAGGGAAGTTGGGTTAATCTGTGAGCTACCAGTGCCATCAAGTGTTCAAAAGAGGAATATACACACAAGAATCATAAAAATATGTGTGTTGTGTTTTTTTGTGCGCGTGTGCGTGCGTGCGTGCGTGTGTGTGTAGGTCTATTAGACCTACACACACACGCACGCACGCACGCACACAATTACAGCTGTGCATATAATAGCTATCACATGTACGGTACATTACAATGCAAACCATTATGGCTAAGAGCTGGATTATCTTTGTACATCAATTAACAAAACACTACTGGGCACTGCCTCAAATTTAGCGTGCGTGCACACGTGTGTGTGTGTGTGTGTGTTGGCCCTCTTAGGACTTTGGTTTTCAGACTTTCACACCTCATAATTAAGAAAGAATGCAGACTTCCCACCACGCAGGAGAAAACCAAGGAGACCAACAAACACAAAACACACTGAAACACAGTCTATTCTATTGCTTGCTATTCCATGTTTTCCCCTCTTAAATAAATGTACACTACACACATGCAAGTGCATGTCGTGCACACACACACGCTCTTGCATGCACCATGCATGCACACTCGCCATCATCTCCTTTCCTCTGAAACACACACACACACGTCTGTGGTGGTCCACTGCGGTGGTCCACAGCGGCCTTTTACAGCCGTGCTTTAATCATCCTACCTGCTGCTGAGATGTGGAGACCAGAGAGAGAGAGAGAGAGAGAGACAGACACACACACACACACACACACACACACACACACACACACACACACACACACACACACACACACACACACACACACACACACACACACACACACACACACACACACACACACACACACACACACACACACACACACACACACACACACACACACACACACACACACACACACACACACCAAGTGGGAGCTTGTAGCTGGTGGAAACCAGACAAATGAACAGACTTGAAAAAGTGTTGCTGGTACAATGTTGTAGCAATGTTTGAAACACAGCTCTGTTGTACAGTACAGTGAATTCAATGTATAGGTAAGTGCAGCATGATAATGCTTCTGTGATGAGAAGCGTAATTAGTGTAGTTCGGTTGCAGACAAATCAAATTGGGCACTGGCTCATCCATCTCCTTAGCAGCGGTTCTCAACCACCACCAGTGGTCCTTGAGGGGGTTTCAGGTGGTCCCCAGCTAAATAATGGAGAGTCGGTAACCAAATGGACCCTTATAGATCTTTAACTCTTGAGAGCGTAAGATGATACCCTCTCAAGAGTAAAATTATTGTTAAACATCTGCATTACTTAATTCTAATTAAGAAGTTTACACAATTAGGGAATGTAGAAGAGATATTCTAAGTCTTGGGTCTGAGAGGCTAAATCTCATCAAATGGCAAATCCGTGGCTCAAATGCAGAATAAATAATGGACCTTGGTATGAAAAAGGTTGAAAACCGCTGTCCTTGAGCAAGACACTGAACCCCTAACTGTTCCCAGTGAGCAGGTTGGTGCCTATATGCCATCGGTTGTGCGAAAGGGTGAATGTAACTCACTTTGTAAAGCTCTTTGGATAAAAGGTGGTGCAGAAATACAGACCGTTTCCCATCACAAATGTACTGAGAGCAAAAGGGCAGCTAAAATAACGTTACATTAACCAGTTGGAGTTCATATTTTGTCATTAGACGACACTTCAAAATATATGCCTAATTTATACTTGACGTTGATTTATGCTAATTGCGTATAATTAGACTAATAAGACTAGAGGCTTTAAGAAGTGGTCAAGATGAGGTAAGTGTGTATATGTGTGTTTATGTGTACGTGGAGGGGGGGGCTGGAGAAAAGAGTAAGGGTGGGGGGTGTCAGGGGAAATGGACTGAGCCAGGTGCAGAGAGGGAGAGCGCAGCAATAAATGTTCACCGACTTTAATGGCTTCCGCTCACCTAGCAGGACAGGAAGCCAAAACACCGGCGATACTGCCATTGCAACAGGAGAACAGGGACAACCATACACATTCTCCCTCTCTCTCTCACTCTCTCTCTCAATGGTGCGTCTATCCATTTTAGCTGTAGGGACAATTCTACAAATGCCTTCTAAATCAGTAGGTCTCAAATTTTTTTCACATCAAGGACCCCCAAATTAACACTTATTAGACATTTGAAAACATATGCCAGGAAACCCCCATAAGAGAAGATTTTCACGGCTCTAGCAGTGATTCTCAACCATTTTAATTTCAAGGACCCCCAGTTTGACATGCATTAGGCTACGGGAGCCCCATTTAATGGCATTTCTATCTCTGGGACCCCAATTTATATTGTAAAATCAATATTAATGTATTTGTACGCTCTCCGAGTTACAGAACCATAAGGGTCCATTTGGTTCCTATATCTATCATTTGGCTGGGGACCCCCTGGAACTCCCTCAAAGACCCCTGGGGGTCCCCCCGGACCCCACTTTGAGAACCAATGTTCTAAATCAGTAGTTCTCAAGCTTTTTTCGTGCTAAGGACCCCCAAAATGATATGTACCCAAATACATGGGTTCATTTCACCGTCAATGGGTAAAGCTCTTATGTTTGATTGGAGGCTGCCACTTGTGATATCTGTGAGTGTTGCGAACGCGCGTTGCATACTTTAAATGTTTCACTCAGGTCTCCAGGGTCTATAAATATCTCCCTAATTACAAGTCCTGTCATTAAACGCACTGACCAATCAGCAGGCACTCCAAGCTAACTCAACACAAGCCTGTGCCTCGAACCAACAGAAGTACACTGCTGCCCCCTGTTGACCACCGTCGGCACTGCTCTGTATGTGTGTGTGAATGCATATCAGTGGTTGTACACGTGTATGTGTTTGAGAGTGTGTGTGTGTGTGTGCGTGTGCGTGTGTGTGTGTGTGTGTGTGTGTTCATGTATAATTCCCTGTGTGCTTGTGGGCACATGTGTATGTTCTTATATGCATATGCTTGTGTGTGTGTGTGTGTGTGTGTGTGTGTGTGTGTGTGTGTGTGTGTGTGTGTGTGTGTGTGTGTGTGTGTGTGTGTGTGTGTGTGTGTGTGTGTGTGTGTGTGTGTGTTGCAGCGAGGCCAAGAATGCAGGGCTTGTTTGGGAGCCTGCTAATTAAACCACAGAGAGCATTTTAATGTGTTCCTCAAACAGTGGGACACCGGATGGAGGGAGAGGAGAGTGGAGGCAAGGGAGAAAAGGAGGAGGGAGGGACTACAGGGATGTGTGTGTGTGTGTGGTGGGGGGGGGGGGCAAACCTCTCTGTAATTACATTTCCCAGAGCTTGGTGGGGCACTTGGGCCCTCTAACTTCCGCAGGCACTGTGTGTGTGTGTGTGTGTGTGTGTGTGTGTGTGTGTGTGTGTGTGTGTGTGTGTGTGTGTGTGTGTGTGTGTGTGTGTGTGTGTGTGTGTGTGTACGGTACATACGTACATGCATGGACTGAAATAGTGGGGTTGCATTTCCAGTTTGGGATGCCGACACACTAATTGCTCAGCTACGCCCTGGCAGGTCGTTTAGGATGTGTGATGAACACGCGACTTACGCCGCACACCCAACATCTACACGCACACACCCTTCCTTCCGTGTCACACCTGACCCTGACGAGCTGCCAGCCCTCATAGGCCACGCCGCAGGGGGACAAAGCAGTCAAGTGTATGTTGTCCACGTGCCGCAAGATCCTGAGTGTAAATTCTATTTCATTCTTACAAAATGGACGAATTCACAGTGAGGATTTTACTGTGAGCGTGTTAATCTAACTTTGAGGGTGTACAATGGTCTGATTAAGATATAGGTCTTTCTCGTGTATCGTATACTGCAATGTCCTTTTGCACTACATGTGAATAGGGCTGTCAAGATGATTAGTTGTTTTATAAATAATTGCAATTAACAATGTTGTGTTTATGGCATTGAACATAAATAATTCCTGTTTGCCTTTTCAGCTTTCAACTCAAATTGCACAGGGCATATACAGTATGACAAATAACTTAAATATACTATGAAATAACAGAAATATTGAATAACTTTAAACATGGAAAGTTAAAAAAATAGATCTACAAGCATTGTGAGCTTGTAGATCGGCTATTTAGATCGGCTAAAGAATGTTATGAACAATTTCACATGGACACAATTATGACGATTATGTGACATGTAAATCCTATAAGTCCACATACAATGTTTGAAGTTCCTGTTATTCGTTATACCCTGTTACTATCGTGTCATAACGCAAAGGCCATATATTCAAGTTTTTATCCCTAATTTGTACAAAACTTGTACAGACTATTATGTAGGGGTGCAATGGTTAATCTAACTTAATTGATTTAATCGATTATAAAAAATTACAGATGAAATCGGAATAACCAAAATAGCAGATCTACAAGCTCACGTGTTGTGATGCGACGCGTTGTGAGATCGTAGATCAGCTATTTTCTGTATTTTTGCACGACGCCGTTGTACGGCAAGGTATAAAATAGGGTTTAAGTGGTTAATCACACATAATTGATTTAGTAGATCATAAAAGATCCATTAGGACTTTTTTGTATATATATAATATATATATAATATATATATATATATATATATATATATATATATATATATATATATACTTTTTTTTAATGATCCAAAAAGCATGCTTCTTGATTATTCAATTATTTGAAAAAGTACTCGATAAAATAATCGCTAAGAAAATAATCGTTGCAGCCTTAGTATTATCTGGACAACCCCCTTACCCTTTAAATGTATTACAATACAAGTACACATATATTCAAAAGGATAATCACAATAAAGCCCAAAGCATTATTTCCATTGTGGTGCTGCAGCTAAACATACATAGGCCTACTAAAACCTTAAAACAAAACATACATACTAAATCACAGTGCTTAGCCCGACACCTTCTGGTAAGACAAAGGAGGATGACAGGGGGCTTCATAGCCTTTGATCACAACTCTAAAACCAGTGGTGTAAAGTAACTAAGTACATTTACTCAAATACTGTACTTAAGTCCAATTTTGAGGTACTTTTACTTTACTGGAGTATTTCCAATTGTCTATACTTTTACTCCACTACATCTCAGAGACAAATATGGTACTTTTACTCCACTACAATTATTTGTCAACTTTAGTTTCAAGTTACTTTGCAGATATAAATTATTATATTATAAAACATACATTAACCACTTTAGCCCTATTTTATATCTAGGCTATTTGAAAATAGCCGATCTACAAGCTCACTGCGCATCTCATCGCGACGCGTTGTGGGTTTGTAGATCTGCTATTTTCAAACATTTTAGTACTTTTACTTTTGGTGCTTTAAGTACATTTTGATACCAATACTTTTGTACTTTTACTCAAGTCAGTTTTGAATTCTGGAGTTTTATTTGTAACAGAGTACTTCTACATTGCAGTATTGATACTTTTACTTAAGTAAAACTGGTAAAAGACAGAAAGAAGAAAAAGACTAATCTCATAATTACGATATCAGCCCTGCAAAGGGGTCTGATTATCATACCACTTCCGTCTATGCCGGGCCGAGAGAGAGTTGGGAAAAACCCTGGTGCTCTGCCCTTGTCTCTTCTTCAGCCTGCTTTCAATCTCATCCTCTCTTTTAATCTATCCCCCCCCCCCTTCCTCCCTCCCTCCCTTCCTCCCCATGTCTGTGTGTTGAGGTAAGAGGCAGGTATGTGCTTGTACGGGGAGACGGAACAAGGCCGCTCGCTGGCGCGCTGCTAGATGAGACTGAGATCACTGCATTCCTCAAAGCTTACCTACACAGCCACCTCACCTCCAGGATTTGTGTCAACACAGAAACACAACAAACAATGGTTTGCTGAGGTCATTTTGTTTGGCTCCTCGATAAAGTGTACACGTTCAATGCGGAAATCATCATTTCCGTCGAGGGATTAAATTATGTTTTAAAAACATAGCCTTAACCATTGTTTGGCCTTATTGTCAGCATGAAGAAAAGTAAATAAGGATGGGGGGAGATCAAGAAAAGATGACTCATGTTGGCATGTTTGCAGTGAACCGTTTCTGGGGGCCTACACAAAATAATGTCTTCAGGCCGCACATAGTATACTCTACCACTAGAGGGCAGTGTTGTCTGTGGTAATGTAAGGGTGCACTATGATGACTATTTGGGGAAAAAGCAATATTATGCATCCTGACCTGACAGAGATATACTCCCTTCTAATTAATTGATCCATTAGCAAAACTAAACTATTTTCCACTGCCCTCCAATCACCTTAGAGACCACCTGTATTTCTGTGTAAATCTCTGCTCCACAACTATTTACATATTTCTAAATGATACACAACACGAG
Organism: Gymnoscopelus braueri; assembly: GCF_963280865.1. Lineage (NCBI taxonomy): Eukaryota > Metazoa > Chordata > Actinopteri > Myctophiformes > Myctophidae > Gymnoscopelus > Gymnoscopelus braueri. The sequence continues at coordinate 35,778,170 of NC_137613.1, read as the reverse complement.
AACTAGCCCCCACACACACACACACACACACACACACACACACACACACACACACACACACACACACACACACACACACACACACACACACACACACACACACACACACACACACACACACACACACACACACACACACACACACACACACACACACACACACAAATTAAATCCAGGGAGACAGACATAGCCAATCGCAGACACCAGCCTCCCCACCCCCACATCTGTCACACCTCTCTCTCCCAGTGGTAAGTGATCTTGGGGGTGTTATTGATTGGTCTGTGTAATCTTTGGATGCTTCAGCTGATCAGTGGCGGTGAGCCACGGCGGAGGGGGATCTCATCTCATTAAAACCCTCTGATCTGACCCGTGACCTCCGTTCTGCTCAGCTGACTGCCCGGGTCAGAGGTCAATCTAAGAGCCAGATGGGTGGGTGCGCGTGTGGGGTTTGGCATGGAGTGAAATGGGCTATATATGTAATTATTTACGTTTACACAAAGAACCCACTTCTTAATAATAACTCTTAGAATGTACTACATTTGTACAGTCTCAGAGTTAAATTAATTAACAGCAGTACTCTAACGAGTCTAGCGTGCAATGGCACGCATGTATACATACGTATATCCCATGTACGAAGGCTAATGTAAAACACGATCACATGGCTGTAATATGGGCAGACGGCGGACGGTCTAGATTTCACTTCTTGGTTAATTTGGAAGTGATCCACTGAGCATATGGTGTGATAATCTAATTCTATAGACTCACACACAGCACATTTACCTAAGAAACACAGCACACTCTTCCTGTCCTGATGTGATGACAGCGTGATTGGCTGTCATCGCCACCGCCATAGCGGATTGGTTAGGGGGGGGGGGGGTCCTTTGTTAATGGGGCAGCAGGTGTGCTATTCCTCCTCGGCCAATAAACTGCCCTGGACCCCAGGTTGCCATGGAAACTGGCTTAGTGGAGCATCCATTTACCCGTCCTCCCTCCCTGCTCTGCCGTCCTCGACTGCTGAACATGGACGCATGCCACTAATAATGATTAGCTCGGGGCTACTTGGTAAATCACTGCCTTGTCTGACTGGTAGTTTGTTTCACTGGTTGTCAACTGCCTAAATGCATTTATGGTATAATCTGCTAGGGCAGATTACAGTAAATCCACTGGCGTGGAGGATTTCACAATGAATTGCTCATTAAATGTGAGAGGTTGATCTGTGCTTCAGACAGTGGCGAGCATTATACTGTCGGCTACTAATTAGTTTAAATCTCAGAGATACTTTATGTCCTTATGAGAAACACAGACCGCCAATGGGATGGGGCAGTCTGTGTTTTTGTAACATTAGCAGGCAATACTAAAGTTGACGACAGAATCGTGATTTAAAACACCACATTTCTTGGTATTGTATCATTCTGTCTGCTAAATATAATAAATACTAATGTCGAAAAATGTATAATATAAATTGTAAAGCACATAAAAATATACTCTTTACAATAAAAAAGTAGTAACTGAATAATTATTATGATGGTACTGCATGACAGACTGCACAGGGGTTGACTGCAGCCATGCAACAAGTTGATACTGAACAAAAAAATTGTTTTTGTTATCATTGGACAGTATTTGGGTCATTGCAAGTCGCAGAACTTCAAACAACAGTGTCAAACAGTGGTGGTAATTAAGTTGTGCCAAGATTTCCTGATTGGAATTACAATGAAAGCATCTCAAAAGACACAGGGTGATAACAGCGATACCTGCTGTTATGCTCAATACTGTGTTAAAGGGGCCCAACAGCACAGGCCTGTAAACGTAAACATTGGCTCGTCTCTTTGATAAAGTTGATATCCCAGTGCCCGGAGGGGCTTGTCCTGCTGCGATTGGCCACTTGGTTGTCAGGGACACAACAGCGTCCACAATGTTTTGACAAGATCTCTTTCATAAAAAGTATGGGTCCTCTCTCTGAAATCTTTGAAAGGGTAGACATAAGGCATTACCTTGTTTTACCTCCATAATAATCCAATTTACTTTAGCTAAATGCGTCCAAGTTAACACAGACTATTCCAATTCTGGCAACATTTATTTGATAATAGCTTTAAATTGGAAAACCATTTACATTTCTATTGCCAGTGGTGTAAAGTAACTGGGTACATGTACACAAGTACTGTACTTATGTACAATTTTGAGGTATTTTTTACTTTACTGGAGTATTTGTATTTCCAACTAGTACTTTGATTTCTACACCATTACGTCTCAAAAGGCAAATAATTGTAGTTACTCCATAACAATTATTTGAAACTTGTACTGTCTAGTTACTTTGTAGATTTAGAATATTATTACAAAACACACATACCAATTCAGACCTAAATACATTTGACCATTTGAAAATAGCCAATCTACAAGCTCACAGTGCATCGCGGAGCTTGTATCGGCTATTTTCAAAAGGTTTGTAGTACTTTTTCCACCGCTACTTGTGTTCTTCAACGTTGTCTCCATCAAGTCGCGCAAGTTGCCTGACAACAAAGCAACCAGTCACAGAGCGACAGTACCTCCAGGCTATGGGATCTTAGACGGTCAGGAGCCCGTCTCTCTAAACGCTAGCTGCTTTGGATAGGATGCTAGTTTATGGAAGACGGCCCTGGTAACACACACAGTTGCAACACAAATAATAATAAATATTTAATAACGCCAACGCAAAGCACAACAAGCACACAAGCCGCATTCACATGTCACGACCACACGATTGGAGAAGTTGTTATGAGCCACGAATGAACCCGCACCGAGCACAACATAGCGGAATGCAAACGGAGCCGAGCTTTTTGCATTCCGCTATGTTTGCTGCTGTGTGAGCTTCATTAGCTACATTAGCTTAGCCGGGCTAGCTCCCCTCTCTCTCTCTCCCCCCGACAGACTGCTCACCGATGTGATTGTCCTCGATGTGGACGATCAGCTCGGCCAGGGACTCGAACTGGAGACCGCAACCCCCGAACCTGCAGCAGTTGGAGAAGAAAGACGCCGCGGCGATGCCTGTCGTCATGTTTGCAAAAGAAGTGCATCCACTAAAAAATAAAAAGGGTTCGTCCCCGGGAGAGGAGGCAGGGAGGGAGGGCAAGGCTTCAGGGTACCGGGGTGGGTGGGTGGGAGCGGCGGGGCAGAGCAGGGGGAGCAGCGGAGCAACACACACACCGGGGCGGCCAGACAGACAGGGAGCAGCGGCGGACGCAGCTGGAGGCAGGAGGGAGGGAGGAGGAGGAGGGACGGTGGGGGTGGGGATGGTAGACATCAGAGGTGGAGGGGGTGGGTGATGGGAGCATGTACGTCATGTTCTCTCTCTCTCTCTCCCCTACCTGTTGGTGCTTTTAATCGGTGCCCCCCGAGGGCTGCTGGGCCCCGGCGGCGGCTGAATATAGAGGAAGACAGAGAGGAGCTTTGTGTCTGTGTGTGTGTGTGCGCTGCTGTGATTGTGAAGGTGGTTTAAAGTGTGTTGTTGACCCAACCCACACAAGTGAATGTAAATCACAGGAGGTTTAATCTCTCATTGTGCAAATCCACAGGTAAATGTGTTGTAGCCACTAGCCACACGTGCAAGTGGTGCAGACATGATGTGAGACAGCTGGCATGTGAACATAATTATGCATTCACCATACCGTAATACACACAAATAATAATAAAATAATTATTTATATAGGGTTTATATATATATATATATATATATATATATATATATATTATATATATATATATATATATATAATATATATATAGATATATATATACACACAGTGTATATATATATATATATATATATATATATATTATATATATATATATATTATATATATATATATATATATATATATATATATAATATATATATATATATATATATATGTATATATATATTAATTAAACTGGTTAAAAATCCCTATTTTAACATTCGTTTGCACTTTTTAAAATTCCAACAACTAAGGCTAATGTATTCCAGAACCTGCTAGTTATTACAGCAGCACATCTGTGTGTGTGTGTGTGTGTGTGTGTGTGTGTGTGTGTGTGTGTGTGTGTGGGGGGGGGGGGGGGTGGGTCGTGTGTGTGCGCGTGTGTGTTACATGTATGTAACAATATTTATATAGCTGTCACATAACCCATTGACAATTACATCAAATACACCTTTAAAGTTGACTGAGTAATCTTTTACTAAATTATGACTCAGTCGTCTGCCGGACCCAGCCCACAGCACTGTGTGTGTGTGTGTGTGTAGCTCCCGGAGAGAGAGGAGAATGTCTCTAAATCACTGTGGTTGGCTAACCAGGGTCCAGTTGGCTTGTGTCTGAGTTGTTAATCGAGCGTTAAAATGGCTGTCATAAACCACTGGCCAGCAAGTAACTTCAGCAAACAACCTCAATGGACCAGGGAACACAACCGTTGCTGTCGGATGGAAACCTTGTATGTCCAAAACCGTTCCTTTTGAAGGATTATTTAAGAAAACATTTTAAAATAGTGAAAATAGCAGACCTACGAGTTCACAACGCATTGTGAACTTGTAGATATTGCATTTTCACTCCCTTTGTGTGACACTCTTGTACGACTAACTAGGGCATTAATCAGTGAAAAAACATAAAAACTTGAATTATGGAGAATTTGGAGATAAGAGGTTTCTGCTCGACAGCAACGTCACCCTCTCTTTTTCCAGCTCCCCTTTACCCACCCAAGCATGCGGAAACACATCGACACACACACTTCAAAAACACACACTGCAACAAGTAAGGATTCGCCTACAACAAGAAAAGATTACTCTACACACTGAGACAATAAAGAGAGGAGAAACATGTATGTGTACACACACACACACACACACACACACAGACACACATCACAAACATCCCCTGTTCTTAATACACATGTATACTGTAGAAATTCATGACGTCATTCTAACACAGATGTTCTTTCTTACACACTAACGTGCGTGCACACACTCGACACAAACACACTCATTACACACACATGTTGCACCAGAACTGTCAGTGACGCAGTTCGTAACACCCTTACGTAAATGAGAAATGCTAGCATCTGTTGTTTAAAGGGAGAGAGACAGACTTGGAGTGGTAGGGGTTTATGGTACATGACATCATCTGATCTAATAGGCCAAGTCTGCGGATGGCGGACCAGATTACCCTGCAGGATACATTTCAAAGTAGTATGGATAATCTGATTATCCTGGATAGGTTTCATGGATCTTTTGCTTGTGGACAGCATCCCACCAGTAGGGGCATATAGCTTCAGCGACTGAGGCACAACTGAGATGTACTTCAGTATAGATAGATTCTAAGATCAATTATACGTACGTGATGGCTTGTGGTGGCTATCAAACCTGTGACCTTTCTAGATGCAGGGTAGACACTCTGACCACATTCAACCACCTCTAAGCTTGACACCAGAAATGACCCCCCCCCCCAATAGGTTTCTGTACATAATACGTTTATTTCTACGATTTCTTGTATGTTATTGTATGTCTTTAAATGTCTTGATGAATTGAATACATAGGACCGTAATGGAAACAAGCCCTTAGGGCTGTTTGTGTTATCCTTTTAGCATCACTGTATAATCATACCACTGTACTGTTTGCAAACTGTTAATAAAGTATTCAATCAATCAGCCCAACAACACGACAGTGCCTGGAAGTAAATATAACCATGGATTCTGCAAAGGAACGGCATGGTTCCAATGTGGATCTCCCACTAGGCTCTAATGTGGATCTCTGACTAGGCTCTAATGTGGATCTTGGACATCATGTGGCCCACCTCTGACATCAGTCATCTAACATAAGTCGCCTATGACATCTATTGATTTGATTTGAAATAGTTTGCTTTGATATGAATTCACGAAACCTGTGTGTGTGTGTGTGTGTGTGTGTGTGTGTGTGTGTGTGTGTGTGTGTGTGTGTGTGTGTGTGTGTGTGTGTGTGTGTGTGTGTGTGTGTGTGTGTGTGTGCGCGTGTGTGTTAGGGGCTGTGTGTGTGTGTGTGCTCACACACACACACACACACACACACACACACACACACACACACACACACACACACACACACACACACACACACACACACACACACACACACACACACGTACACACACACACACACACACACACACACACACACACACACACACACACACACACACACACACACACACACACACACACACACACACACACACACACACACACACTGAAAAACAAGAGCAGTTTTATCATGTGATTTATCCATTGCGAGGCCTCATGTGACACAAACGAGGTGAGTGTGTTTGTGTGAACTTACAGCAGAGTGACATCAGGCCCAGAGCGGGTACTAGAAAAACACTGAAGGTTCCAAAAAAGCACGAAAAATCTGAGCCACTGTGAAAATGTCAGACTGCAATGGCTGGTAACAACTGGTGAGCTATGGACGTGGCTGTAGTGTCAACAGTCCAGTTATAGTTTACATTTAGACTTATCACAGATAAACATGTGAATAATATTGTACACACATACCCTTAACTTTCGTCTTCCTCAATACAAACAAGTCACATAGGTCTGTGGTCTGTGACCATTCAAACACTGCATTTTACTGAGAAGAGACTGAATGAATGGGACCCATATGGGGAAGAGCTAATGTTGTGATGACATCATCACAACTTCCTGTTTTTTCCTGTTGCCACGGACACCAGAATTTGCCTGCCTCTGGTGATTGGTTGAAGATGAGTCAGTGGGGTTTGGTCTAGTTTCACACTCGAACCACAACAAACCAGATTCCTCTGTTCAGCCACCATTGCCAGAGCACAGGAAAGTCTGACCAAATACGGCAGGCATAATATCGGCCTACTTCAGTTCAAGTTCAAAGCAGAGATTATATACCACAATTCCTCCTATTATTTTCCATGGCCAATGTTATGTAATTTTTATTTGCAGTTAATGTAAACTTTTGAAATGCCTGCTAATGGCGATTGTTTATTGATCATATCATTAGACACATTGAGATTAAAATATAGTTTTAAAAAAAAGTTTTTTTCTTAATGTGTCTAATAATATGATCAATAATATCAATAGTATTGATCAATAATAAATCAATAATAGCCATTGGCAGGCATTTCAATTAGTTATTGTCAGGACAATCTAATCAAAACAATTTGAATCAAATGACTCATATTATTACAACAATAAAAGGTCAGCATTTGCTGGAAAGCTCTGTCTGCATGCTCAGCTCACCTTCTGTTAAGAGCTGACACACTTCTGTCGTGTGTCATGTTCAGCTATGTACACTGAGCCAGAGCCGCTCTAGCCCATCAATTTAACAGCTGCACAGCACAGGTGAATGAGTTCCACCTAACATACCACCTAACATACCACAGCAGCAATTATCCCTTGATAGATTTTTTTTTCTCTCAAGTAGGTCACAAGCTGATGATGTTAAGTAATGTTAATTTGAGAATACAATATTATTATTATTATCATTAATAATAATATTATCATCATTCTATTATTATTATTATTATTATTATTATTATTAATATAATAATATTATCATCATTATATTATTATTATTATTGATGCTGCTACTACTACTACTATAGTGGCATAGTATATAGGCCTTCTACTACTACTATAGTAGTGCTACCACTAATAATAGTAATAATACCAATTGTTATTATTATTGTTATTGTTATTATTAATAATAGTTATAGGCTAATAATGACAATTTCTCTCTTATGATGATGCTTTTAGTAAAAGCATCATCAAAAGATAGAAATTATCATAAGATATGACATAAGATATCTGTAACATAATCTGTAAAAGCCTTTAACAGATTATGTTACAGATATCTGATGTCAGTCTATTGCGTTATTTGTATAGTCCATGCAAATAGCCCATAGACGTTTTCTTTTTCTGGTCCATACTTTAGAAAGACTTGTTTATGGCTCACAAAAGTTTATAAAATCTTACGTTAAGCTATTTCTATAATAATAATGATAATAATAAAATAATTGCGGTTTTCTCATAGCACCCAAAGTCGCTTTACAAACAAAACAAAATAAACAACTTTATTAGGAGAGAAAGTTAAAAAGGCAAAACATTTTGCAAGAAAAAACCAAAAGGAAGAAAGGGAGATTTCCTGTCATATGGACTTTAGGTAGGCTACTTGATGGGACGTCCTGTTCTAGGACATCTATAGGGGTACAAAACTCTTTCCCCCCCCCCCTGTCTACTCCCTCCATTATCCGGTCTGAAATATATCCCGTCATGATCTGCCCCGGTGGTAGAATGGTAGGGCTATCTTGTTTTCTTGTCTGTCGGACTCGTTCCACAGACAGAACCACAAGATCACTGCAGGTTCTGTCCACCGTCCACCACCACGTCTCTTTTCCCCGATGTCCCCCCATATACTGTCCAGTGTTGCCAGGTTTTGTGAGAGAAATAAGCAACCAACCAGGTCTATGAAAACAAGCTCAAATTAAGAAGCTCGCCCTTCGCCCTTTAAACATATTACATTGGCTATTTGAAAATAGCCGATCTACAAGCTCACAACGCGTCACGTTGCCTGTAGATCTGCTATTTTGAAAAAAGACATTTTGAAAAAATTAGGAACATTTTTGAAACATTTTAACAACACAAATCATGTATGGCGTCCCTGGCATAACATATTTTCAGATGGGGGTCCGCAGACAAATACATATTAATTTGGGGGTCCTTAACATGAAAATGTTTGAGAAACACTGGTTTAAAAAGAAAGAAAGAAACAAGCCCAAATAAGCAACTAACAACACCTTAGAAGGTGCACATGGCTGTAATTCTGAACTGGCCCTTGTAAAAAGGTCCAAACCTATCACCCCTCCCGCCCCCCAAACTGTTTACTGTACATTTTTTATTTTAATTAGCTACTCGTTTATATGATGTTTTTACATAGTATTGTATATTATTGTTTGTCATCTAATGTTTCGATTAATTGAATGCACAGGACCCCAATGGAAACAAGCTTTGATTGATTGATTGATTGAATACTTTATTTGCAGTTTGCAAAAAAAAAAGCACAGGAAAGTACAGTTCAATACAAGGTCTGCTAAAAGGATTTTAAACCCAAGAAAGCCTTTTTAGCATCCCTTTGTATAGAACTGTACTTTTTTTTGGCAAACTGTTAATAAAGTATTCAATCAATCAATCAATCAATCAATCAATCAATCATTCAATTAATCAACAAGCCCCCCCCCCCCAAAAAAACACAACCCGCAACTTAAACTAACCAATATTTACAAGCAATTTCACAGAAAAACAAGCCCAACAAAGTCGCTTATAATAACCAGACATGGCAACACTGATCATACTGTCCCGGTCCCGTATCATTAGCCCCGCCCCCCCTCTCTCTCCTCTCTCCAAACGGGACCGCAATGATTTAGAAGTTCAGGAATCCCACGTGACGTCACCCTGGGGGTGATGTAATGCTGCTGTAAATAGAATGTATTGTAATCTCGCCTCAGTTCCAACGTGGTTTCTACTGCTCTCTCCTCCGCTGATCACTGGCCGTTTGTCTTCTTCTTGCACTTGTGGTGGGGTAGGTAAAAGCTTTGATCGCAACTATAAACTTTCATTCACAAAAGTAACTGAGCTGTGGTCGGCATTTAAACCACGGATTGTCGGATTTTTTTTTGGGACACTGTGCTTGTGTGAAAAAGGGCTGCCGAAGAAAAGTTAACGGGGTCGGGGACCGGCGCTGTCCCGTTTAGGCTCTCTCTCTCTCTCTCTCTCTCTCTCTCTCTCTCTCTCTCTCTCTCTCTCTCTCTCTCTCTCTCTCTCTCTCTCATCAGCCGGCGGACCAGTTGACTGCGTGTGTGTCTATTTGGGGGGTGTGACTGTATACTGTGTGTCTGATCGGGCTGTTTATGAGCTGAACAGGTTGCTTATGGTTATGGCGGAGGCTACGAACCGGGTCATGTTCTTATTGTGATCCGCGGGGGTCTGATCTGCGTCTGTCGTCTGATCGTAATCATTCGGTTTGTCAGCCTCGACTCGACTTCGGTTCGTTATTTGAACAAGGTCCAATAGCTCTGACAATCACCGGCCAAAGATAATGGGAGCTGACTGAAGTGACAGGAGACTGACTTTGAACTTCGGATATTTGGATAATTTGGATGGCCCATGCCTACAGGTGATTTTTTACAACTTTGTGTGCGTGTGTTTGTGTGTTTGAGAGCGAGAGATAGCCCAGCTGTGCACTTTTCACCTGTCTTTCATGATCATCACAGTCATAACCTCCACACTTGACTGAGGTTATGACTAAATGATGATCATGATGACAGACAGGTGACATTATAGTCCAGGCGCAGCATTTGGCGCCCTATATTCTAACTTTTCAACGCCGATGGATGGATGCCGTTAGAATTAATCAGCCTTGTATTTATTGGCAACGTTCCTGGTCGGATTTATGTATTATAAGCTGACGTCATTCTGCAGGCCGGTTGGTTGATGTAAGCACTTTGACAGAAGGTTTCGCAGGGAAATGTGCTGAGTGGGCTTATCTGGGACTAATGCTTCTGATGAGGAGACTCACAGAACACCCCCCACTCACTTAAACCTTATTGTTTTTGGAGGGAAACAACTTGATAACAAAACCTGATGGTAGCTTACTGCAGTTGTTCAATTTCAACCTGTTCAGGCCGTGACCCCCCAAAATAATCATATTTGAAGTGAACTGGGGACCCCCACCCTGATATGCACTTGGAATTGTAGGAGTTGAGGCAACCAATTTAGTTTGACTCGGTTCTACCGGTAAATATAGTGAAAATAGCAGATCTACAAGCTCACAACGTCTTGCAAACGCAAGGCGTTGTGAGCTTGTAGATTGTCTTGTCGTTTTGTCTATTTCTTATATTATTTGACAATTTGTCGAATGTTTGACCAGTTTGTATAGTACAGTTTGTTGATTACTTTTGATGCAGGCAGTAATGGTCTTTTTATTGTATTTATTTCTTTTTTTTTAAGTCCTTAAATTGTCACTTCACTGTCATCTGGGGACCCCCCCTAAATCATTGGGGGTCCCGACCCACAGGTTGAGAACCACCATGGCTTACTAAATGGTTTACTGGCTCATTGTCTTTTTACTCTCTATCTCTGTCCATACAGCAGTGGTGGTTCTCAAACTTTTTAATCTAAAGGACCCCATAACTCTGTATCTCAGTTACAGACCTGTAGGCTAAAAGGTCCATTTGGAACCCCCTCAAGGAACCCAGAGATGGTCCCTGAACCCCACTTTGAGGAACACTGGTCTACAC
>NC_137613.1:35564379-35764379 GCF_963280865.1 Gymnoscopelus braueri | reverse complement strand
CTGACTTGTTTTAACGCTCAAGTGAAGAGGTTTGTAGTTCATCCAAAATAACTTATTTTCTATCAATTACCCACCTCATGAAGCCTTGAATTAATGAAGATCTTTAGTTTTTTGTCATATTCCTGACCCAATAATTTGATGACCGGCGGAGTTTCCGGTAGGAGACTCTTAGATGAATTACAAATTATTGGGTCAGGAACGCGACAAAAACAAAAAAAATCTCCATGAATTCAAGGCTTCACGGGGTGTGTAAATTATAGAAAATAAGCAATGCTTTGGGTGAACTACTCCTTTAACCTGAGAAACATTTCTGAAATAAGGACCTTTTTTTATCCTGTCATGATAATGACCTCATCTCTTCTCATTGGACTATTACAACTCTATGGCTCTACCAAAGGTCTTCACATTGGCTGCAGATGGTACAGATTGCAGCTGCAAGGCTTATAACTAGTTCAAAACAGATAAGAGCACATCACACCAGTTTTAGCGATGCTTCACTGGTTGCCATTCAATTGCATACATTATTTTTTAAGATTGTATCATTGACACGGCCTGGCACGTACTGTAGCTACCTCACTAAGCTAGCTCCTAACCTCCTGTGTGTCCGCTCAGCTCATAAACCGAGATCCTCAGGTGCAGTTTTACAAGCTGAGCTGTACCTATAGGTCCAGATGAATGAACTAATGCTGCGTTCACACACTGGCAGCTACAAAGATGCAGTCTACCATACATTTTCGATGGAAGTTATAGCGACATGAAGATACAATACATCCGATATTTGTAGCTGCTACAAAATCTACAATAGTTACAAAGCTACAAAAAAGTTAAGCTGGTTTCAACTTCAGATACAAAGCTACAAATATGCTGGGTAGCTCTCTGTCTTTGTATCTTTTGTATCTGCCACTGCCAGTGTGTACGCAGCATAAGGCAGTGGTTCTCAAACTTTTTCATGTCAAGGACCCCCAAAATGATATGAATTTGGCCGCGGACCCCCATCTAAAAATATTTTGTATTAAAAATATATATATTCAAAGATTAGCACACATTTTCAAGATTTTTCAAAAATAGCAGATCTACAAGCTCATAGTGCGGCACTCGGTGCCGTGCTATGAGCTTGTGTATATCTGCTATTTTTGAATAGCCAAAGTATAAAATGTCATAATTATTCTGATGCTATATTTACACATTTTTCTGGGTACCCCCTGGAACACCCTCAAGTACCCCTGGGGGTCCCCGGACCCCACTTTGAGAACCAAGGGCATAAGGGACCACAGCCCCCAGGCTTTGTAATAGCCTATACCTGTCCTGCATACAGGAGGAGCCCATGTCATCCGGCTCAGAACTATGGCCTCTTTTAAGAAAGTCATTTTACAAAAGCATTATTCATCTCGTATAGCTTGGTACTTCACTGGCTGTCATGTGTGAGTTCTTTGTTTATTGTGCTTTTACTTCTGTTTCCTCTTAACATCTATTTGCATTGGTGTTCTATATTATTGTGTTTCATTGTTTTTATTCAGTTTTTCGTCTCTTTTAATTATTGTATTTCTTTGCAAAAAAGCACTTTGCAACCTCGTTCAGAAAGATGCAATATGCATGATTCTTTATCATCGTCATTACCCTTCATTTTACTTTTGTCACTAGATGCTGTGGGAAGTAATACAGGATAGAGGGAAGTTAAGATCATATGATGATGATGTCACAAATTAAGCGGATGTTTTTCTGTTCTTCTCTCTGTGTGTGTGTGTGTGTGTGTGTGTGTGTGTGTGTGTGTGGGGGGGTGGGTGTGGGTGTGGGTGTGTGTGTAGGTTTGTGTGTGACATGAATGACAAACAGGACAGGCCCTATGTCTGCAGTGCCCCAGGCTGCTCCCAGGTCAGTGATATTGTGTGTGTGTGTGTGTGTGTGTGTGTGTGTGTGTGTGTGTGTGTGTGTGTGTGTGTGTGTGTGTGTGTGTGTGTGTGTGTGTGTGTGTGTGTGTGTGTGTGTGTGTGTGTGTGTGTGTGTGCGCGTGTGTGTGTGTGTGTGTGCGTGTGCGTTTGTGCGTGTGTGAATCACAGTGTCATCTATCCTCCTCATCCCTTATCCAAAAATGAATTGCTTTGACTCCTCACTTGTCATTTAATAAGTGCATTCATGGACTGTTTCATTGTACACTATTATCTCTGTCTCTGTCTCTGCCTCTCTCTCTCTCTCTCTCTCTCTGCCTCTCTCTCTCTCTCTCTCTCTCTCTCTCTCTCTCTCTCTCTCTCTCTCTCTCTCTCTCTCTCTCTTCTTCAATTCAATTCAATTCAAAGGAGCTTTATTGGCATGAGAAAACTTACATTTACATTGCCAAAGCAAAAGTGGAACAAAACAATCAAAACAAACCAATGTATGTACAATTAAATATTAAGTATAAATGGGCATTGCAACTTAGAGGGAAGATTATCTTACGAAACTATAAAAACAATTGCATTTTCTGTCTCTCTCTCTCTCCCTCTCTCTCTCGGCCTGTTCTGCAGTGCTTCCAGTCAGAGGACCATCTGATGATCCACAGACGCAAACATGAGATGAGCCTCAAGTTCTCCTCCATCAAGGCAGACAGCACTTTTACAGGTGATTTGGACATTTGGATCCTTACCGTTACTTCAACAACAAAAATAAATAAAAGATGTAAATGTACAATTCTATACAGACTCCACCATCAATGGGACATTACCAGGTCTATGAGTTAACAAATCAATTGATAATGACCAGCACTCATTCGATTGCAGTCTTTGATTTGTCATGTGTCTTGCAACAGTTGGAAAAGCTGTGGAACGCCGAAGCGTTCCACAGCATGCAAGTGTTGTGCAAGTGCGGAAATAATCGCTCATTACACAGACAACAAACAAATCTGAAATCTACATGTCAACTCAAAATAATTATCATGTAGGTACAGTACATCTTTGTGTCTCAACCAGTTAAAACATTTATAATGCATAATAGGGCTTGCGATATTATACGGGTTGGAATACTGCTTATTTCCTCACTCTTCTCCGCTTCCTCTTGTTTCTGTCCACTGTACTGTTGTTGAATGAATTTGAAATGCCTTGGAAACATCTTCAACGATATCTGTCACTGATAAATAAATAACGCTTAATAACACCGGAGAACAATTATAGTCTGGAGACAGCCAGCAATTGTATCACGGCAGTCTCCCACCTGCAACTCATATTCACTGTCCAGCTGGGTCTCATAGCGTAGCTTTTGTTCGTATGGTTACTCTGATCCTATGCCAATATTTTGGCTTATAGTGCCCCATATTGGGACACCTCTTCCCTCTTCATTCCCTGTATCTTCATATTCTCATCGCCGCTTGGACTGGCTGCATGCCAGTCAGTTTTAACATTGTCTGGCCTCGAGGAATGTGTGTGTGTGTGTGTGTGTGTGTGTGTGTGTGTGTGTGTGTGTGTGTGTGTGTGTGTGTGTGTGTGTGTGTGTGTGTGTGTGTGTGTGTGTGTGTGTGTGTGTGTGTGTGTGTGTGTGTGTGTGTGTGTGTGTGTGTGTGTGTGTTTATGTGTGATGACCTCTTTTCAGGATCAGTGCTTGATGAAAAAATGATGACTGCAGGTTATACAGTATGAAATCAGATAAGCTTGATACAGGCTTCAGTCCCACAGGCAGACTATGCGGTGTAACAGATCTGCTCATGTTGCAGCATGTACAGTACACTCCATCAGATTAGAGAAAACATATACTGTACTTTAAGATGCAATCGTCGCCTCAGACCCACTTTTTTTTTACCCGTGAAATGCCGCTGCATTGTTGCCGCTGCCGCAATTGTTGCCGCTGCCGCAATTGTCCACTTATAAAGTTGTCTCTTTTCTTTTTAAGTTAAGTTCATTATTTGACATCTTTTTTTTGTTACTTTATTAGAGTTTAAAGAGACAGAAAACCAAGGTCAGAGAAAAGGGAGACATGCAAAACATGACGGGAGTCGGATTCAAACCCGGGTCCTCGCGACTGACGATTAGCATGTGGACCATGCACCAAATGGCTGAGCCACCACCAGGCACACGTGACGATGTGTCTTTGTTCATCTATTACATAATAAGGCCTAATGAATTACCCGGATATTGGAGAGAGACAGGCTTTGTGTCTTAGTACAGGCATCTAGTTCGGCCCTGCAGTGCTTATCCACTTTCAACCTGGCGTGCCTATTTTGGAAATGCCATCATAATAGGCGAAAATTTACAAACAATTTTCCGACATTTTTAAACAGCTGATCTGCAAGTGAACGACGTTGTGATCTTGCAGAACACCTATTTTCACCGTGCGACTCTGTCGTACGATGAAGTATAAAATAGGGCGTATAAGCGGTTAAGAGCAAACATTTTGCCCCAACAGTGCTGTGGTAGCATGTGTAGTAAATGGTAAATGGTGCATTTATATAGCGCCTTTATTCAAAGCGCTTTACAATGTGCATTACATTCACACACACATTCACACACCGACGGCGGAGGAAACCATGCGTGTAGGCCTGTCACAATTATTACATAATCGTCTAATGACAATTATTTTGCATAATAATTGTCAAAGGAAAAAGAAAACAGCAGATCTACAAGCTTACAACGCGTTGTAAGCTTGTAGATCAGCTATTTCCGCTATTTTTTTTAATTTTTTTAAAGTATTAAATATTTCTGTAATTTCTTTGAATATTTAAATTATTTGTCATATCTGCCCAGTGCAATCTGAAATGTAATTTTGATTCATATGTTCCAATGTTCAACAGCAAAAACATTTAAATTGTTAATCGCAATTATTTGTATGACTATTAATTGTCAACTTAAATTTGTAATCGTGACAGCCCTACATGCATGACACCAACCTGTTCATCTGGGTGCAATTAGGGGTGCAGTTATACATATGATGATGAGGAGTTGACAAAGGACGAAGGCGAAGCATTAATCAGGATTTATTTGACTTCAATGGGTGTAGGTTATTTCTCAAGCCATGCCTCATCCCAAACGCAGTCACAACACTGTCACGTGACACCGTTTGTCTGTAACCATAGAAACAGCCGTCTGCATTAGTGTAAACATCAGTGTGACCTCTGACCTTGCTGGTCGTTTTTGTCTGTGTCTCTTTCTCTCTCTCACTATCTTGTCCCTCCTCCTCTCTGTCTCTCTCGCCCTTGTCCCTCCCTCCCATTCTGTCCGCCTGTCTGTCTGTCTGTCTGTCTGTCTGGCTGGCTGTCTGTCTATCTCTCTGTCTCTCTGTCTCTCTGTCTCTAGTTCCCTCTCTATTTCTATCTCTCTGTTCCTCCTTCATGCTGCCTAGCGTGCCTCCTGCAGGAAATGTCAATTCAAAACAAAGACATTCTGACCTTTGACCCCTGCCTGTTTAGACTGTGCCGAGAGGCCATTCTGATCTTATCGCACAGAGAGAGATGGGTTACCATGGAGACCTGGCTCTGTCGCCAGGGTGACAGTTGATTTAGAAACAGCAGGAGCAGCGAGGGACTAGTATGACTAAAAAGACAGCAATATGTGTAATCGATACCGTGTGACGCTTATGACATGGTCATGACTCTTGTGTCTCCTCTCCTTTGGTTATTTGGTGTGTGTGCGTGTGTGTGTGTGTGTGTGTGTGTGTGTGTGTGTGTGTGTGTGTGTGTGTGTGTGTGTGTGTGTGTGTGTGTGTGTGTGTGTGTGTGTGTGTGTGTGTGTGTGTGTGTGTGTGTGTGTGTGTGTGTGTGTGTGTGTGTGTGTGTGTGTGTGTGTGTGTGTGTGTGTGTGTGCGCGTGCGTGTGTGTGTGTGTGCGTGTGATGCCTGTAGATCAGACCCCCACACCTACCCGCTTCTTGCGGAACTGTGAAGAGGTGGGCCTGTTCAAGGAGATCGAGGAAGAGTTTCTACAGGCGCAAGAAGAAGAAAAAAACAAACAGGTAAAACGAAAAAAAATCTAAATACAAAATAATTATCACTAAATGATCACATACAAATTATTTATTTATATATATATATATATATATATATATATATATATATATATATATATATATATATATATATATATATATATATATATATATATATATATATAAATAAATACATTAATATACACACACATTGTGCGTGCGTGCGCGCGTGTGAACAGAAGAAAATCATGCACAGTAACACATGCATGTAACATTGCCATGAACACTTGACAGGCACAAACAACAAACTGTATGCATGTTCAGCATGTGCCTTTTGTTCCTAAAAGATGGCAGAAGATGAAGTGGGTTAGGGTAGCTGATTTTGAGATCTGCCCGGCCGGTGTTTTGAGTGACATTTCCTCGCAAGGGAGATCAAGGGAGACAGACCCAATTAGACAACCATCAGATATCTGACCTGCCGCAGGAAAGACACACCGGGCGATCGCATTATCCTGCCGGGAATTGAACAGTCGGGGCATCAAATACGCCAACACATACATTTGAACACACGTGCGTTTGAATAATGCTTTGGATTCATGCCTTTGCATGAAAAGCTTGCACACACACACACACACACACACACACACACAACATGTGGACACATGTACATGCTTGCTCAGATCATCATCATCATCATCATCATCATCATCATCATCATCAACAACAAAACACACAACGCACATAGAACTGAAAGCAGGCAGTGCACTGAAAGTCCAAAAAGGTCAAAGCTGCATGCTCTTTCCCCTACAGACTCTTTCTCATAACGGGTCTTCCCGTCCGAACCAACCACAACCCCAGCACCAGCACCAGGCCAAGCCCCAGCTGCAGCTTCAGCACCCTGCAGCCCAGCCTCAGCAGCATGCCCATCCCCAGCCATCGCTCCACCACCCCCATCTCCACCCCTGCTTGCCACATGCCCAGGCCCAGGGCCCCATGATGGGGCCCAGCTGCAGCCTGGCTGCCCAGCAGGCCCTGTCTTCCTCCCAGTCTGGCTCCGTCATCACCCAGGCCTCTTCCACGTACTCGGGGTGAGTACGGGTATGGATGCTAATATACACACATTCACGTACAGCAGCGGCACAAACACATAAAACACACAGACGCCTGAGACCCCCCCCCGCCACCCCCGCTTCATCACACACAACATTTTGAAACGGTGTATCTCCTGTAAATGTTGCCTTTTCTCACTCCTCTATTTCCGCTCCCTTCCCCCCATCTCACGCAGCCTGTTTTGGCGGGACTGCAACTCGTTCCGTCTGGCGCAGACTGGCAGCTCCCATACATAATTTATCACCGCTCTAATGAATTGAGAGAAAGAGCGGAGAGGGAAAAAAAAAGAAAAAACACGAATGTACGTGAGAGAAAGTCAAAGGACAGCGGGGGGAGAGAGAGAGAGAGACGTAAGTAAAGTGGCGAGACATTATAGATAGACGGTCAAACAGGCAGACAGACATTCCGCCCACAGTCCCGTCCACCCACCCCTCCCCACCACCCACCCACCCCCCCCAACTCGTCCCAGCCACCCTCCACCCAACCACCCATCACTCGTCTCACTCCCCCTGCCTTCCATTTGACATAATCCAGTAGAGTCTCGCCTCAGAGGCAGGCTGGCGCACCGTGACCCGTGTGGCTTCCATGAGTCTCTCTGGTTTATCACGCGGTTTGACAGGCGGGTGGGTCTGGTGGGTTCCCCGTTCCCCTCTTTTCATCTCAGCTCTCCCACTTCCTGGGCCTCTCTGTCTCACTGGCTTTCTCGGCTTTTGGCTGCCTGTAACTCAATACACACCGCGTATATTAGGAGCCTATCAATATGCGTCGTCATCTCTGTCTGTTTGTGTAACAGAGTAGTACTGCCTGAAGTCCAGAAGCATGTCATATTGGCCAAGGGATGTGTGAGTTTGAATCCGGGTGGTTACGTTAACATCAGACGCCTGCAGTTGTTTCATTATTATTGTGGTATTAGATGGTTGACATGGTATCAGGGAAAAGTATATTGTCCTTTGACTTAATTCTTAATTAATAATAATTGTATTTGTAATAGTTTGAGCAGACAAGAACTGGTAAAATGTCTTTGGACTGCAGCTGATTTTCCGGGGAACAACTGCAAGTCAGACACTAGTGTCAGCAGCTTATAGTTTGTCTCCAAATGTCCCAACACCCAGTAATGTGACTGAGTTGTACACATAAACCAAGGGCTCTTGAAACTTCGCAAAGCTAGAGAGAGAATTGTGTGCTCGTGCCCTTTTCACACAGGCTCATCAAACCCACATAATTGCCACAACATAGGTCCACCAGCAAGAGACCAGGTGACCAATTTCTCTGGTCCTGACCTATAGTTAAAAGGGCTACCTCTCACAGTGTAATGACAGATTTTCCCATGTCCTCCTTACAATCGAACAATAGGATTCAGTTTAAGCATCCGCAAGCACATTTTGTAAAAACAAAACAAAAACAACGGCAAAGTCTCAAATAGCCAGACAACTATTCCACTATCTCTGAATGCTACAGAGTCTGGAACTACACATCCCGAAAGCCGAGAACAGAAGCTGTCATCTGTTCGTCATTTCCGTTCACGAAAATATATTTTAAAAATATATTTACATTTTATTTTAGAATTTCCATTTCTGATAAGCAGCTAGCTATATTTTTGCCAGACCCAAGGGGTGGGCCTACAGGAGGCTTTGTCGGTCGGTCGGTCGGTCTGTCCCTCTTTTCCTCTGTCTGTCCCTCTTTTCCTCTGCACACACGTCATGCGAAGTCCGGCCATTCAGATTTCAACCACTAGGGGTCTGGCAGTGCTCCGAGGAGCACTTTTTCTAGTTTATTTATATTAGGACAAATTTGCGCGACTATAAAGATGAAACGGATGCGGGGAGGAGGCGTCATATCCGCTTTATCCTCTGATAATTTACATAGCTTCCGTGCTCCAGACGGATGCATGTGAAAATGGTCGGAGGCAACAGTCTGGCTCGCGAGACTACCGTTTAAGTAACCACGATAAGTGCTCTTTGAAGAGCCTCTTATAACATTCTGTAATTGATTATGAGAGTGATTATAGTATAAGGTGTCTGTGAGCGAAGGAGACAGAACATTATAGTGAGCAGAGGCGTAATTTCAGAAAAACACCTGAGGCAATAGTGACAACCTAAGCTATTTAAAAATAGGCGCATTTGTTTATAAATGTGAGCATAAAATAAGTCTCTAATGAATGTGTCTACTCGTTGCAACACTGTCTCACCCCCAACAGTCATAACGTGACTTATTGACCAAACGGCAACATGTGACTTGAAGGGGGGGGGGGGAGTCACAATTTGCCTTTTCGGGACTTCCGCAGGAATGCAGAAGTCCAGTTCTCAGCGTTTTTGACGGTCCGTCAAAAAAACTGTTAAAACTATGGAGGCGCACCGTCAACTTGAGCCACAGTAGGCTCCGCCTAGCGAGCTTAGGCGAGCGAGTCGCCATGCCGAACGTTGCGAAGTCCGCTTGAACCGTCTCAGCGCCGTCCGAGTTATGTTCCGATAGGGACAGAATCGGAAATCATATATTCCAGAGTGCGGAAGTCCCGAAAAGGCAAATATTCCCCCCCCCCCCTTCAAGTCACATTTTGACGTTTTCCTCTGCAATCTGCAAGAAAATGTTCAGGTGGAGCAAAGACGCATAATTAACTGCATTTTATGTTGAATGCGAATGCTAGGGGGTGGCAATTGCCCTTGCCTGGGACCCCCCCCCAAGTAACGCCCCTGATAGTGAGGTAAGCGAGTTGACCGTGTTTCGGGGCGCAGTAAATCAGTACCAGCTGAAACAGGACAGCTTGTTTCTGGTGGAACACTCCTATGTGTTGCTAAGTCAAGTCGCGGATCGGGTGTCCCACTGTTTCCCCTTGTGTTTACCAGCCGGTTTCCGTGGCGACCCAGTATCCGAGAGTCTGGCGGCCGGCCCGGTCGAACTGTTGTGGTTACGTTTAGAAACGATGTTTTCGTTCGTCTACTTTTCTCTCTCTCTCTCTCTCTCTCTCTCTCTCTCTCTCTCTCTCTCTCTCTCTCTCTCTCTCCCTCTCTCTCTTGTTCCCACTCTGCTCGTCGTTAAAGTTGGCCGCGTGCTCCAGATTCGGGCGGTGACATCATCAACGATGACCTCAGCGTAGTCTGATTGGCCGAGCGCCAGGGCCCTTATGTCAGCGGCATGCGGCACCGTGGGTTCCTGCGTCCTTTCTCTCTCTCTCTCTCTCTCTCTCTCTCTCTCTCTCTTTCTCAACCCGTTACTTTTAATTTCCACCTATCTTATCCTCCTCTTTCCTTTCTTTCTTCTCTACTGTATCATACTTTCCATTGTCACTCTTTTTTCACCCTGTTTTGTATCAAGTGTTGTTGCTTCACCTCTAATCATCTCTCGCTCCTCCCTTTCTCTCGCCTCTTCTTCCATTCCTCCATCGATTCCTCCTCTCCTCCAACCATCCGTCCAGCAGCTCCTTCGTCACCTCGGCTTTTTGTTTTCACCGTGCTGTTAACCCACGTCCCTCGTGTCCCACCTCAGCCTCACCGCAGGTCTACACAGCAAAAAGCCTCACTGTTTATTTAACTCTGAGAGTGTAACGTCTCTTTTTACACTACTCTGAGTTAAATAAACACTGAGGATTTTGCTGCGTACCATTAGACCAGTGGTTCTCAACCTGTGGGTTGGGACCCCCAGGGGGGTCCCCACATGATTTTGGGGGGGTCCCCACATGATTTTGGGGGGGTCCCAGATGATAGTGAAGTGACAATTTAAGGACTTTTAAGACCTTTTAAAACATTGAAACAATAAAAAAAAATGAAAGAAAAGAAAAAGACCATTGCTGCAACAAAAAGTAATCAACAAACTATACTATAAAACATTGGCCAAATTGTCAAATAATATAAGAAAGAGGCAAAATAGCCGATCTACAAGCTCACAACGCCTCTCGTTCTCGCGTTGCGAGCTTGAAGATCTGCTATTTTCACAATATTTATCTGTGGAACGGAGTCAAACAAAATGTGGGGTCCCCAGTTCAAATATGATTATTTTGGGGGGTCGCGGCCTGAAAAGGCTGAGAACCACTGCATTAGACCAGCTGAATCTTTTAACTTGTAACTCGCCCTGAACCTTGGATTAAAGAAATCTCTCTCTCTCTCTCTCCCTCTCTCCCTCTCTCTCTCCCTCTCTCCCTCTCTCTCTCTCTCTCTCTCTCTCTCTCTCTCTCTCTCTCTCTCTCTCCCTGGCTAACCTCAGGCCAGGGGCTCCGGGGCCCCTGCCCTCTTCCCTGCTGCACATGAGGAACAGACCGAGACAGCCGCTGCCGGCCTCCATGCCGGGCACCCTGCCAGACCCTGCCATGCAGGGGGCCTCTGCTCAGCACATGGCTGTGAGTGTCCATGCACGCTCCTACCTTAGCTACACACATGTGCATGTGCATATACAGACACATCCACACACACTCAGTCGCAAAGGCAATTTAAAAAATATATATAATTCCACTTGCCCCGTCTGTCAATCTGTTTATCTATCTGTCGGTCTGTCCATCCGCAACCCTGCCCATCTGTCTGTCTGTCTGTCTGTCTGTCTGTCTGTCTGTCTGTCTGTCTGTCTGTCTGTCTGTCTGTCTGTCTGTCTGTCTGTCTGTCTGTCTGTCTGTCTGTCTGTCTGTCTGTCTGTCTGTCCATCCCTCTGTCTGTCTGTCTGTCTTTCTGTTTGTCCGTCCGTCTATCTCTGTCTGTCCGCCCCCTCGTGTGTCTGTCTTTGTGTCTGTTTCCCCCCCCCCCCACACACACACACACACACACACACACACACACACACACACACACACACACACACACACACACACACACACACACACACACACACACACACACACACACACACACACACACACACACACACACACACACACGCCACACACCCACACACATTCATTTGCAGGTCATTATGATTTATAGATGTGGGTATAGTGGCCAAAGTGGTCAAGGACCTCCACTCAGAAATATTCATAGAGGACAGAAGAAGTCACTTCACTCCTGTGGATGAATTAATCACAAGTGTCAAACTCCAGATGGATGTGACCTCGGGAGGAACCCTTCCTCCACCCCTCCACTCTGCAAAGCCTGATTCGGAGTGAAAGGTTATCTTTTGTGACACTTCTCATTTTCCCCCTTTTTTCAGATGGACAGACACGGCTTGATGGGCATACCGGGTCCCACCCACAACAACCCCGCCTGTGCCTCGCCTCAGGTACAGAGACATTTAGGGTGTAGCACGCGCAAAAAAAAAACCTTCTTCCTGTTTCTTTGTGTCGTTATAGGCTCTATGCACAGCAGCCATATTATCACTCGCTTTACAGGTGTTACCAATGATACTAATGAAGGCTCTGTTCCATTTAGTGTAGCACCGTGGTTCTCAGACTTTTTAATTTCCACGACACCCATCACTCTGAGAGTGTACAAATGGAACCTAAATGGACCCTTACCAGTAGAATGTAACAAAGCTTTCATTAGTATCATTGGCAACACCTGTGAACGTCTTCGCAGTATGGCTGTCTGTGCATAGAGTCTATTACATCCTCTTACTGGTGACTGTGGTGAGAGGATTGTGAATGTGAGCTGTGAGTGTGTGGTCAGTGGTGACGATATCACACTGTGTGTTGCTTTGAAACAGTCAAATATAAGCCTTTCATTAACCACTTAGCCGCTTAAACCCTATATATACTTAGTTTGACCGGTGTCCCCCCAGGGCTTTATACGAGTCTAGGCCCCCTAATGTTGTCTCTCTACATCAAATATCTTTAACGAGAATAGCAGATCTACAGGAACATTTTTTTACCTTTTCGCCTATAATGACATGCCCAAAATAGGGAGGCCAGGTTGAAAGTGACCCATTGTCTCTTCATATTCTTATTAACACAAACACAGACACTCGTACACAGGGCCCCTTTGTGCTTCTGGCTAATCTAATCCGTGATTAGGATAGAGGGGAAACTATACACTATACACACACACACACGCACACACACACACACACACACACACACACACACACACACACACACACACACACACACACACACACACACACACACACACACACACACACACACACACACATGATCTATAGGCTCACAACCTGTTCTAAAATCTTTTTAAATATTTGAAAAATATTTAAAACATTTAAAATGTTCACCTGTCATGATGTGCCCGCGTCAGCGATGCCAGGTTGAAAGTGGTTAAGACAAGCTCCCAACCTTTCCTTTACACTGAACTTAAAATGTTTCTCTGTCTAGATGTATACAGTATGAATTTTTAAGAACATTTGCAAGATCAAAGGCCTAGAGGGAAAACTGTGAAGTGCCCACTGTCCAGACACAAACACACACACACACACACACACACACACACACACACACACACTCTCTCTCACACACACACACACACACACACACACACACACACACACACACACACACACACACACACACACACACACACACACACACACACACACACACACACACACACACACACACATAGGGGATATGACTTCATGCATTGACCCTGTATATGGAGTCACAAGTGAGCAGTGTATCGGGTTTCAGAGCCACTAAGGTTCATATGTGAGGCTCAGAGAGAGACAGGCAGCGCTTTGTCCGTTGACTGCAGTCAAGAGGACATGTCTCCTACTCTCGTGGTTCTCAACGTGTGGCCCAGGGACCCCCAGGGGTCCTCGAGGGGGTTCCAGGGCGTCCCAAGCTAAATTAGTTAATATAGTATCAAAATCTTTTATCCTCTTTAACCGTATATACATTGGCTATTTTCAAAAATCTAAAACAAATGTGAGAAATGTTGATTTAAAAAAAATAAAATAACAACACATATCTTTTATGGGGGTCCATGGAACTAAATATTTTCAGATGGGGGTCCGCGGTCAAATACATATTATTTTGGGTGTCTATGGCATGAAAAGGGAAGGCTCCTCAAGTAAGGCTTTCACTATTTGAACCTATTTTCGCCGGAGATATTTAGTCTAGAGTGAAAACAGGAGAACGCCTAGTATAGAGCCCTTGGGAATCTGGTCAACTAAGTATACAGTAGGGGTTTACAGTAAGCTGTAGGCAACCTCAAAGCTCTATGAAGAGTACTCGTATAAACATGTCAAGGATAAGGATTATCTATGCTTTAGTTAATGAAGTTGTCCTCCGTTCTACCAGATTATATTAAGTTATATTCTCTTCTGTCCTAATATAATCTTGTCTAGTCTTGTCTGGTCTGGTCTTATAGACAGTCTTATATATGACTTATATGGTCTTATAGTCAGTCTAGAGTCTACTCTCATCACGTACGGTGTCGTGCTTTGCTGAAGTAAGTATCACTGTCTTACAGTAACTCCACTCTCACTTACAGCGGAGTGGATGGTGGAAAATAAACTTCATGTTGTAGCTTCATGTACAGTGTGAGCATACCTTCATTCACCGATCCCTCCCCCCACCATCCACTGTTGCCCCAACTCCCCACCCCCCGCCCCCCCCTTGTCCGATCCGACTCAGACAGAAATATCAATGCGATGTGTCATCCTGCACTAGTACAGCTGCATGATGTAATGGTGTAATGGCAGGCCGCTGTGGGGAGTGTTTCTATGTAGTAAACAGAGCCTGGGACGATCGTTCTGCCTTGTCCTGTCTTGTGGGTGACTGACTGGACTGACTGATTGGTTGGTTGGTTGGCTGGTTGGCTGGCTGACTGGCTGGCTGGCTGGCTGGCGGGGTTGGTGAAACTGGCACAGGCAGCAACGGTGATCTCATTCTTGGCAGTCTCTAAATGTGTTCCCTTTTTTTTCCCTTCGCTGAATGGAGCGGAGGAAGAAGAATTTGAAGCGGAAAAAAATAGAAAAAGAAAACTTCTCCTACAGAAATATTACATAACAGAGAGCTGATAGTAAGATGGGGGGGCAAGAGCAAGGGGTGATGTCATTATCCACACACAAGCTCTCGTTTCTCTCCCTCTCTCTCTCTCCCTCTCTCTCTCTCTCTCTCTCTGTCTCTCACTCACTCACTCTCTCTCTCTGGCCTGTGCTGCTGAGTGTGGTGGAAAGTGGAGACGTGGTTTAAATTAGCTCTTACAGTCTGTTTAGTCAGATGATACATGGGAATGATAAAGTGTGAAGGTATCAAACTGCTCAGCCAGGCATTTATTGGCACACATTATCCCCCTTATGAGCATACACACACGTACACACACATACGTATGCACCCATGTACACGCACGCGCGCACATACACACACAAACACACACACACACACACACACACACACACACGCACGCACGCACGCACGCACGCACGCACGCACGCACACACACACACACACACACACACACACACACACACACACACACACACACACACACACACACACACACACACACACACACACACACACACACACACACACACACACACACACACACACACACACACACACACACACACACACACACACACACACACACACACACACACAAACACTCACCAGTACATAATTGACTTTGAGTTTAGATTTAATGTGTGCAGGGGACAGATACAGTTGCCCTAGAATCCAGAACCTGTAAAGTGTTCACTTGCTTATGCCAAGTGAAGGTTTGCTCGTACTAAATCTGAATGTACTCGTTGTAAACATGTGCTCATGAGACTGATGGAACATTCATGCATATTTTTTCTACATTCTTAAAAAAAATTATAATATTCTGGGATTACAGTTATGATCGTATACCTGACAACTAGATCAATGGTTCTCAATGTGTGGTCTCTAGGGACCCCCACGGGGGTCCTTGAAGGGAGTACCACGGGGTCCCCAGCGAAGAGCCCTATTACTATTTACCGGTAGCTCTATTTTAACACGTGTTGTGAGCTTGTAGATCGCCTATTTTCAAAAGAAATTGACAAATCTTGTAAATGCTGACAATCCTGACTTCTCTTAATTGGGGTCAGGGACCCCAATTAAGAGAAGTCAGGAAGTCAGGATGGACCCTTACAGGTCTGTAACTCCAAATGGACCCTTACAGGTCTGTAACTCCAAATGGACCCTTACAGGTATGTAACTCCAAATGGACCCTTACAGGTCTGTACCTCTGAGAGTGTACAAATGGAACCAAATGGACCCTTTTGGGTCTCAGAGTTATGGGGGTCCTTGAAATTTAAATGTTTGAGAATCACTGAACAAGATAATCAAAACACACTAACATCATGATAACCTTCTCCCTCACCCCCAGAGATCTAAACAGAACATGGGCCACCATCACCCCCAGCAACCGCACCAACTCCCAGGAATGGTCGCCGGTAGCAACCCCATGGCCAACATAGGTCACATGATGGAAATGATGTCACAGCGCCAGCAGGCGCCTCCGCTGCAGCATCACCCTTCCCCTCATCAGCTGCAAGCTCCGCCCCTCACCTACCAGCAGCGTTACGGCGCCCCGCCCGCGCAACACATGGGAAACGCCCACGGCCACCAGCTCCACCAATCGGGGAACGTCCCGCACCCTCAGGCCCATCAGTCGCCGCCTTCGCACCTGCACCAGGGTTCGCCTCTCTCCATTCACTCACAGGTAACAGTATGGATGTGTTAAATGTGTGAATGTTGCCAATAGGCTCTATGCATAGCAGCCATAAGGAAATTGGGCCTCTTTCTTACTTCCTTCCCAGGTGTTACCAATGATACTAATGCTGTGCTCCATTTCGTGTAGCACAGTGGTTCTCAAACGTTTTAATTACAAGGACCCCCATAACTGTGTATAAATGGAACCAAACGGACCCGTATTTGTAGACTCTAGAGTACACACTGTAGAGATAGAGTTACACACCCGTAAGGTGCAATTTGGAACCCCCTCAAGGAACCATGAGGGTCCAGTGACCCCACTTTGAGACCCACTGGTGTAGCAGAGTGTTTCCAGTGAGCCAACATGCACAATATCAGCACCCTGACTCTGTTTGACCAGAATGGAACAGAACCTTAATTAGTATCATTGGTAACACCTGTGAAGGAAGTAAGAAGAGGCCCAGTTTATTTCCAATATGGCTGCTGTGCATAGAGCCTATTGTCCATGACTGCAAATATACACTGAGTTTTGTTTAGCCCCACTGGCACTGGCAGTGATGCTCTAAGGATGGCAATGGATGTCCTAATTATTTGTGTACCTTCAGTTACCGCAGAGGATGACCCCACTTATTTTTGTGGTCCCATGGCATTTCCCCTAGTCTAGCACAATCATTAGGCCAACATTTCCACTTTTACAAATTTGACTCGCAATCAAAATATAAAAAAAAAATACTGGCTGGATTGACATGGAATTTACTCTGCCCCTTTATGGTCCCAAGACGATGCCCCTACTGATTTTGGTGTTTTCTGTAATGCCACCATTTTGTCAAAATGTACAATTATGCACTTGAAACCAGCAGGGAAGATTGCCATGGACCTTAATGTGTTCAGCAAGTATGAACCCTACTGATTTTGGTGACCCTATTTCCTTACTCTAGCACCGCCCTTACACCAAACTGTCCAACTGCGCTCATGTTATCTCAAAATCGAATGGGCAGATTGCCATGAAACTAGATGAAAAGCGCACAAACCTTTCCTCTAGCACCACCCTCAGGCAGATTCCTGGTTTGAAAATGATAGGATATGCACAGTCCCACTGTTCTTATAAAACGGTGCTCACGGACCAAAATTATTCAAGTAATAAGAAGCGAATGTCCGCACACGATCAACAAACACAAGCATTTCGCCCATGCAAGGGCTTCATCAGGTCAGATTCCTGGATGAACCCTATTGATACCCACCACCATCACTAAGTCACACTCCTGTGCGTTCATTTTACTTGATAAAGGTATTCTGATTCAATGCCAAACATTCAAAGTTAACCAGAGTTAATATGCATGTGTGTGTATTCTACAGGCATCTCCCATGAACCAGCCATCTCATTCCCATCATGCGATGCAGCCTAGCAGCGGCAGCAGCAGCAGCAGCAGCAGCGGCTGTGGAGGCGGAGGCGGAGGCGGAGGTCGTCGCAGGAGGACAGCGGACCAGGACCCCGACGAGAGGCGGCAGAAGTTCCTGGAGCGTAACCGAGCGGCGGCCACACGATGCCGGCAGAAGAGAAAGGTGTGGGTGTCGGCGCTGGAGAAGAAAGCCGAAGAGCTCACGCACACCAACCTGCAGCTACAGGTAGGGACGCGCACGCTATTACGATGGATGTACACACACACACACACACACACACACACACACACACACACACACACACACACACACACACACACACACACACACACACACACACACACACACACAAACACACACACACACACACACACACACACACACACACACACACAGAGAGAGAGAATACGTCCCTCTGACACTAATGTCTCCATGTGTTCCCAGAACGAAGTGACATCACTGAGGTCGGAGGTGGGTCAACTGAAACAGATTCTGCTCACGCACAAAGACTGTCCTGTGACGGCCCGCCAGAGAGAGACAGGGTTCCCCAGTGAGTAACTCCACCATCCACCTCAGCCTGCAAAACCTCCTACAAAACCTCACCCCCCAGCTTTTCCCCCACAGTGAGCCCATCACTGATCACCTCCACCTCAAACTGACGGTATTTCCTCACCGACCCCGTTACAAACTAAAATGTCCCCTTTTGAACATACGCGGGTGAGGGATCATCACGTCACCACCGGGGTTATGATGTCCCCTGTTATCATAACCTCCACAAAAAAACAACACACAGGGGCCTCATGCCGCACCTTGATTTACGTCACTGTAAGTGACCAGCAGGGATGAGAACATTTTAGTTTCCACAGCAGTGTTTCAGACCGTCTAATACAGTGGTTCTCAAATGTTTTAATTTGAAGGACCCCAGTTTGGTAATTGCATTAGGGCCGCGGCGTGGACCCCCATAGCTCTGACGGGTCCACTTGGTTCCATTTGCACGCTGTCAGAGTTACAGACCTGTAAGGGTCCATTTGGTTCCCAAGCATCAATCATTTTGCTGGGGACGCCCTGGAAGACCCTCAAGGACCCCTGGGGGTCCATGGACCCCACTTTGAGAACCGTTGGTTCTAATACACATAATACACACTTCTTTGTACACAGCGTCGACAAACGGTAAGCGTCACTCTCTTTGCTCTCCCTATAAGGGATGATTCATAATTTCCTGTTTTATACACATATAACGAACCAGACCTGGATTGATGGAATTCCATTTCTATTCTGGGGCTGATTATTTTGCCTGGCACAAATGTAGCATGGAGCCTACTGCGCTCCATGCCAGCCTTGCACTCCAGGCAAACAAAATGTTAATTGTAGCTAATAAATGTTCATTCGAAATTTACCCAGGCCTGTAATGATAGACATGGAAAACTGCACCTTACTGTAAGGCTTAGGTGATGTACCATTGGCATGTTACAAGATTATCTTTCTATTTTTGTTGTATATGGAACCTTGTATGTACAGTATTCATTTGTCAAAATAAAAGAGCTATTTTCCTTTAATCTGACCTGTAACGAGTTTCTTTTTTCTCCCCCCTCCAAATATATTTATTGGTATTATTTTTCTCCACCACCTAGATTATGACTGAAAATATATATCTCACATGTCATCCAAATTCCAATAGACAATGATAAATAAATAAACTTGAATAATAATAATAATAAAAAAACAAACATAAAACAGTTATTTCCTCCTAGCAAATCCACAAGACCTGAATAATAATCTATATTAGTACAGGTCCCAAAGGATGGTTTTCCTTAAATAGCTAAAGTCAAATTTCTAGAAGACAATTACTGTAGATTAGTAGATAATAATATGTGCTTTGTATGGGTTTTTCCAAAAGAGTGCAATTGTGTGTTTAGCTTGGAGAAGACAATATATTAATACTACTTCCATTCTTGTTTCTGTTGGTGTTTAGCTTCTCATGGAACAGATCTAGGATGCACAGCTGTGTATTTCTTCAGATATTTTTTATAATATATCAAGTAATTTTTTTGCAAGAATTCATGGTTCTTGCGCACTCCCATAAGCAGTGAAATAATGTACCTTTCTCTACATACAATTTTACACATTTGTCTGGAATATTGGCATCAAAACAGTGGATTATAGATGGGGGAATATATGTTGGCATTATCCGCATGTACTGTAATAACTAAAATCTGGTATTAATCATCTGAACCTGATCTTTAAGGCTAACTCTCCTCCATTCATCAACTGTTATTTCCATATTCAAATATTTACACCAAGCTAATCTTTTACACTCTGAGGATTCCCCAGACATCCTATTAAATGAATCATAGATCAGAGATACTTGACCCCAGCCATCAGAGTAATGTGCATCATCTTTTCCAAAACAGAAAGAGGTGGCAGTTGGCTTGAGTTACTTTGGGTCTTTTTATAACTCCTTATCTATAAGTACTTAAAAAAAACACGTTTTAATGATATGGCATATTTCATCATCATCATCATCATCATCATCATCATATGATCTCTATCATCTTTACAACACCCCTCTCTGCCCACGTTTTTAATTTGAACCCCAGTTCAATTACTGTAGTTCCTGGTTAAGAAAACGTGTTACCCCATATGGGGAAAAAGCACAAGAGATTTGTATCAATCTGAGTCAAAGTATCTCTGTGCTTTAAACCAGCTCTCCACTGCGTTTTTAACGAAGGCATTTTGTGTTTTCCCTTTTAACTTTGTATAGGAGAGTCAGAATCAGAGGTTTAAGGCCAGACAAGATGTTGTGCTGCACTCTATCTGCACCCAAGATATGTGTTCCATTTTGAAAACCAGTACATTGCTGCTCTTATTTGGGCTCCCACTGCAGTTTTATTAATTTGCGTTATTATTAATTTCTTGGTTTGCTGTCTTACCAATGTATGTGATGTCAACGTTTATTAACTTTTTCCACTTTAGGACACACACACACACACACACACACACACACACACACACACACACACACACACACACACGCGCGCGCGCACACACACACACACACACACACACACACACACGCACACGCACACGCACACGCACACGCACACGCACACGCACACGCACACGCACACGCACACTCACACGCACATATACAGAGTGCAGACTGTGACTGACAGCTGTCTCTGTGTCCAGCTGCAGGGATGAGCCCGGGAGGAAGTCCCGCCCCCGTATGTCCCGGGCCTCGTATGCAGGCCGTCCAACACAACAGCATCTCCACCTCTTCGCCTGCAGGTGGCGACAGAGGGCACGAGCTCCACCCTGGACACTAACCCTCACCAGTCAGGAAGATGGGCCCCCTGGCTGGGCTGGCTAGGGCTGATTCTCATTATACATTTGGGTCAAATGACAGGGTAACCGGAAGAGTGGTAACCTAAACATTGTGGGCACCTCCATTTTTTTCTTTCCAAAACGTAAAAAAAATATATATAAGTGTACATGATTTGAACATGCTTGAATATTTGACATTTAAGGCCTAATATTTCTACAAATGCTAGGAATTGATACAAAACCTGGGCCATTATGGGCATAAACAAGAAGTTGAAGAATTTAGATCTGATAATGATGTGCTGTGTATGTTCAAATCATGTATACTTTACATTACTTCGGACCATTTTCCAAATACTTTATTGATTTACATTTGAGATGCCCACAATGTTTAGGTGCCCACTTCCTGTATCCAATGTCAGACGTCTCAACCTTCTCTTCAGGTCCTGGTTTGTCTCCTCTTTTCTGTCCGTGTCAGTGTTAATGCTTAACTGGACAGATGAGTTCCGAGTCCAAATGAACCTGTCATTGTTCATTTATAGAATAATAATAATATTTATTATTATTAAAAGAATATTATTAATTGATGTCACCTTTTCAGGAAGCCTATTTTGCTGAACAGCAGACAAGAGAGGGAAGCCATATAATGAGCCATACCTCTAGTTTCCTTCATGGTACAGGTGCAAAAATGTATATTTAAAAAACAAAAAAAGCCTTGAGTCATTGACTCTTAAACACTGTGACCATCATGTGGCAACTGGATCAAGTTGAGGAAATGTCTGTTTCTAGTGACAACAAGCCCTTCTATATGCTATTACATCAGTTATCATATCGCTTTTATTTCTAAACCTTATCTTCTCTTGCACTTGTAGTATGTCCTAAAGAGACCTAGATCGTTTGTATTTTTCTTGTATGAATGATAGCGCACACCCAGTGCCTTGTGTTTTTCGATGCAGGGGCAGATTATACAATGAAAAATAGCTAAAGTAATGCAACTGTGTATTTTGTACAAAATAAAAATATTGCTTTATTTTTTATCATGTCTCTCCGTTGGAGGAATTCCTGGTTGTAAATGATCTGCTTGAGGTGCTTGATATTTTCCTACAATATTTCTAGCATTTGTTTAACATAACTGGTTACTAGAATGTAGCACCCAGTCCGCTTTACACTTAAAATCAAACCTAATTTGTACTTCGTGCATGGCCGAAAATGACACGAAATATAAGATTAGGCTTCAGGCTCTACATTTTGTACTGTACAGTTAATGACAATCACTGTAAATCTAATGCTAAAATAAAAAATGCATTTATTCTTGGTATTTCATTGCAAGTGTTTTTTTGTTTGTTTATTTTTTAAACTATTTTACATTGCCTTACACAGTGGTGTAAAGTAACATTAAGTACATGTACTCAAGCACTGTACTTAGGAAAAAAAAAATTGGGTATTTTTTACTTTACTGGAGTATTTCCAATTTTCAGTATTTTTACTTCTACTCCACTACATCTCAGAGGCAAATATTATACTTTTACTCCAATACAATTATTTAAAAACTTTAGTTACTAGTTACTTTGTAGATTTTGATTATTATCACAAAACATACAGTAACCACTTCAGCCCTATATATGTATACATTTAGGCCATTTGAAAATAGCCGATCTACAAGCTCACAATGCGTCGCGATGCGACACATTGTGAGCTTGTAGATCTGCTATTTCTTTTACACATTTTATACTTATTTGAAAACTTTGAACGAAACAAAATGGGACATTCTGCATAATGAGTAGCCTATTCTACTTTTGGTACTTTAAGTACATCTTGATACCGATACTTTTACTCAAGTCAATTTTGAATTCCGGACTTTTACTTGTAAAAAGTATTTCTACATTGCAGTATTGATACTTTTACTTAAGCAAAACATTTGAGCACTTTTCCACCACTGGCCTTACATGAAATACTAACCTGAGCTCTGGGTCAACAATCCCAGAGGAAGTCCCTGATTAGAGCCTTAAAAAAAAAAAAACTGGCCTAGTCTGCCATCTAGTGACTGGATTTGGAACGTGTCACTGTAAATAAGGTAATGAAACAAACTTGTGACAAACTTTTCACGGAAATGCAATGAAAAACAAGTTCTTTCATATCCCCTTCAATAACCTTATAGGATCAGTCCACGTCAGTAATGGATATTGTACAATAATGAGGGCCTCTATTCAGTTAAAGGTGCTGTAAGTGACATTGTTTTGATCAAAACAAAAAATGTCTCTCCAGTTCTTCAGTAAACCACAGAATACATTTTCAGGTGGGACGTACATTTAATCTAATCAGGAGAGAGAACCCATTGAAAAGGAATTTTCTGTTTACTAAAGAGTTGGAGAGACAGGGAGACGTTATAGCAGCGATTACTATTGTAATCTAAAGCAGTTTAAGACTTGTTTTTAGTCGTGAATGTGTGACTATGTGGTGCTTAACACAGAAACCGGTATCAGATGTCCAGATGTCCTGGGCTGTGATTTTGAGTGTCTGGTGTTATGGTAACACTTTGCCAAAGGGCTCAGTTGTGTGTTGTGTGTTTGTGTGTGTGTGTGTGTGTGTGTGTGTGTGTGTGTGTGTGTGTGTGTGTGTGTGTGTGTGTGTGTGTGTGTGTGTGTGTGTGTGTGTGTGTGTGTGTGTGTGTGTGTGTGTGTGTGTGTGTTTCTGTGTTCTGGGTTGAGTGTAGGAGGTACCCCACCCTGTCTACTCAAACAAAGGCTCTGTTTAACTATTGCCAGACTCCAGGCTTCATCTTGTCACGCACGCACAGACTCACGCACACACTCACGCATAGAAGCTTGCATGTACAGTACACAAGCACATACACATACACACAACTCAAGAATATACTAGGCCTACCTATATCCTTTTCAGAAAGAAAGAAAACATAACATAAGTTGGAACGATAAAACCTCCTAAATTGTCAGGGTATTGTGTCTAACAGATAAGACAGTTTAAAAGGTCACTCATGAATGATTAACTAACAACTTTCAAAATCCTTACATTTTGATTCAATACAGGTAAGCTAGTCATTTTGTCAATTCAAAGTGTCACGTCTTTGAAATGCTATGTCTTATTTTGAGAATAAACTCTATTTAAAGCCTTTCTTGAAATAGTTCTGGGTGAGGTCCCCTATTATTTTTACTACTTTCATCTAAAATGACACGTCAGCCACATAGTTGTGAATATCACCTCTTCACAAACTGTAGAACAACAGAAATAGAAGCTGTCACGTAAACAGTGATAATATCCTCACGCTCAAATGACACATCAGTCACATTGTTGGGGACTTTACTTCTTGTACTGCAGAATAATACAAAACTCAATATAAAAGTATAAAAACACAATGGAAATTATACAAAACAAGTTTTTTTTTGTCTGCCAACCAGCAGCTACAAATGTGTACAAAATAATATGAAAAGACGTCATGTCTGTGAGTTTAACGGGAGCACCATCATTGAAATCAGCGATCGTCACACATGCATCCATCAACACCAGCACTCACACAAAATCACATGTTTAAAAATACTTGCAGGTGCAAGGAAACGAAAAAAGGAAACGCAGGGAGAGGAAGGGGAAGGGGAAGTCACAGGATTTGACTTCCTGTAGAGTCTGAGGGCCCGTTTTGAGAGGATGTGTAGAACCACAAACCCCAAATTGTAGATACCGCAAAACTTTGGTTTGTTTATGGTCTTCATAAACACCCCAGTGGTCATGGTGGGATACTTAGTTCAAATCGAGTGTGGAAAATGTATTCTAAAGCCTTGATTTACAACAGTGAAGCACAAAAGCAAGACAAAGGTGTGTTGCGCTGCCTCTGGTCTACACAATTTTCGTCAACTGTACAGTAAATTCCCTGTCAAAAATGTTCACTGTCTTTAAAGGGATAGTTCACCCCCAAAATGACTTTTTTTCTATTGATTACACACCCCATGTAGACTTGAATTCATGGATATTTTTTTGTTTTTGTCGCATTCCTAAGCCAATAATTTGATGACCAGCGGACTGGTAGGCAGCAGTTCCGGTAGGAGACACAAAGGAGACTCTTTGTGTCTCCTACCGGAACCGCTGCGGGTCATCAAATTATTGGCTTAGGAATGCGACAAAAACAAAAAAAAATCCATTAATTGAAGTCTCCATGGGGTGAGTAATCGATAGAAAAAAAGTCATTTTGGGGTGAACTATCCCTTTAAGGGGTTCTAGTCGGAGAACCTCTGCATGTCAGCGTCTCTCCGGGCGGTGCTGTTGTCCAGGAACCGGTCACAGGGGAACTCGATGAGGTCTCCCTCTTCCAGCGGTCCCAGCCGCGGGGGACGACTGCTCTGGTAGCTGGTGAAGTCGGCGGACACTGCGGCGGTCGCCACGGCGGGACGGAACGGCCGGCGGGTGGAGTACATGTGTCGCACGTGCACGGCCGACTTCCTCTTCTGCAGCCGTCGCCTCAGACTCCGTCCCAGCCAGACCCCGCCGATCACCAGCAGGAGCACGGCGTTACCCGCCAAGGTCGCCACGGTGACCAGCTGGAGGTCAGAGGTCAGCCCACCGATTCCTCCTCCTCGCCCGCTACTCCACCCCTCCGGGAGGGTGACCAGTCCCGCGCAGTGGTCGCGGGGCGCCACCTGACACGTGGACCCGGCCACCACCCCCTCCACACACACCATGTAAGTCACGTCCGCGCCGAGTTCGCGGAGGGTCACGGAGCGAGCCGTGCCCGGGGCGTAGACGTAGCGGGGGAACCGGTCCGGCGTGCCAAAGCGATCGAACAAGACGCGGTAGTGGACCTCGTCCCTGCCGGGTCCGAGGCCCGGCGTGTACCGCCGGTGGTCCACGGTGGACCAGTGGACTGTGACGGTGCTGGACGTGACCTGGTCCACGGACACGTTGGTGATGAAGTGTCGGTTGAACACACAGGGGTCCGTGATCACAGGTAGAGCCTCCTCCCGTGCTGCCATGAGAAGATCAAATGTCTCTCCTGATCGGACAGGTGAAGGGGTGGAGAGCTGCTCTGCTGCGGTCGTGTCGTGGAGGCGTTCGACCCGTTGGGTGAGTGTGGGAAAGGCCGGAGGAGCCGTGCTCAAAACAGGATTCGACCTTCGTCTGCCTTTGTCACGTCTCACTGCCGCCTCTGCGGCAGGTCGCGACCTCGGGCCGACTGACTTTTTCTTTTGCTTCTTTCTCTCCACTGAGGAAGAGGCCTCTGCCACCTCTGCGCCCCCCTGGTCTCCCTGGATTCCTGTATCTTCCTCCCCTTCTCTCTTCCTGTTCTCCCCTTCACTCCCCACCCCCACAGCCCCTGTGTGTCCCTCTCCGCTCTTGTTTAAGTCTACTACAACAACTTCAACCTCACTCCTGCTCTCCCCCTCTTTCTTCCCCCGGTCATCTTCATCATCTCTCCCTGTCTCCTCCTGCAGTATTTCTCCCTCCGCTCTTCTCCCCCGGTCCTCCTCCACCTCCTTCTCCAGGATCTCCCCTCCCCGGCTCTCCTCGGGCCCAGCTTGGCTCTCACACAAGCTGGTCCAGTTCCCAAGTGGCAGCAGCTGGGAGCTGTTTACATAGTCTAAATATTTCCCCCGCAGAGTCGCTGGGTGATGACACTGAACGAACACAGTCAACAGCTTCCCCTGAGAATGCGCGGACGTCATCCAGCGTTTCAACTCGCCGAGGCGGCAGTCACAGGTCCAGTTGTTGCCATGGAGATCCAGGTCATAAAGGACACTGTTGAGGGCAAAAATGTCACCGGACAGGCTGCTGAGGCGGTTGTCTTTGAGCTTCAAAGTCCTCAGATGCTTAAGTTGCACGAAGGCCAAAGAGTCCACGTTGGAAATCCGGTTGCGACTGAAGTCAAGATCCTCTATGCGCTCCAGGGGGTCGAGGAGACCCGCGGGGATTTCCACCAGCTCGTTCCCGTCAATAAAAAACTCTCTCAGGCTCGACAGTCCTTTCAGAGCCCCGCTGTGCAGAATGGAGATGTTGTTGTTGCTGAGAGAGAGTTTGGACAACTTTTTCAGGTTCTGGAAGACCTGGTTCCCAACATGTGTGATTTCATTCTCAGAGAGGAGCAGCGTCGTCAGTGCTCTGAGTTGAGAAAACGTGAAAACATTGCGCACGGCCGACTGTCTGTTGTGGGCCAGGTTTAGGAAGCGCAGGTTGTTGAGCTTCGAAAACGCGTTCCTGTGTATGTGCTGCAGCTGGTTGGACTCCAGATGGAGGTAATGGAGATTAGTTAAGCTCTTAAACACAGAGTCCTGCAACAGCTCTATGCCATTGCCGTCCAGCCGCAGTTTAACGAGGCTGTCCAAGTTGGAAAAGAGCTCTGGGGTGATTTTCTTGAGGTCATTGTTATTGCTGTAAAGAATAGTCAATTTCTTCAGCGACTGTAACGTCCCAGGGTGTATGGTTGACAGCAGGTTATGACCCAAATATAACTCCTCCAGTTTGGAGAGCTTCTCAAACGCTTTGGGGTGAACGCTTTGTATCTGATTGTACTGCAAATTCAACCTTATGAGATTGCCATACCGTGCGAAGTCGAAGGCGGAGATGTTGCTGACGAAGTTCCCCCCGAGGCTGAAGACCAGCACGTCCTCGGGGACCCCCCGCGACGCGACCTTGGGCACGCTGCGCAGCCCGCGGTTGGTGCACAGGAGGTGCTGCGCGTGCTGACAGTCGCAGCGCTCCGGACAACTAAAGCCTGTCTCCGGTGGTGAAAACGAGTCGAGTCCGTCGGACGTCAGCAGGATCAGACATATCACCGCCACGAGGTGACCGGTATCCATCGCCATGAAGGGGCAGTTTTGCACATCAGCCAGTGTCTGGTGTCTGTTGCTCAGGTGCATTCATTCACCCGCCCGTCTCCTCTGTTGTTACGCTGGTGCATTGGCCGCCCATCGTCCACTTGTTGCGCGGCAAAGTTGTGAGAAAAGTTGTGTGTGAATCCTGTAAACTCTCCGGTCCATCTCTGAGCGCCGTGTTGTCTATAGAAGGAGGTTAATAATGTGTGTGTGTGCTGCGCTCTGGTGCTGTCTGAGGAAACGTTCACATCCCCGACATGCCTTCGTCCCCCAAGTGGTCATCTGCTGCACATTACAGACCTCCGCCAGAAACACAGAGGAGAAGAAAATCGGAGTTCATTCGCCCCTCTCTCTCTCTCTCTCTCTCTCTCTCTCTCTCTCTCTCTCTCTCTCTCTTTCTTTCTCTCTGTGTGTGTGTGTGTGTGTGTGTGTGTGTGTGTGTGTGTGTGTATGTGTGTGTGTGTGTGTGTGTGTGTGTGTGTGTGTGTGTCTCTCTCTCTCTCTCTCTCTCTCTCTCTCTCCCCTAACCCCCTCCCATTTTCTCCCTCGCTCAATTTCTCTTTTATTAAACGCGTGGTGCGCGTGTGAGACGAGCTCCCCTGTGTCACAGAGCGCTTCAGTGCATGATGATGATGATGCATCCCCGTCAAAGCCAGATGTCAACTTTACGCACAGGTATATTGAGCCATGCGCGCGCGTAACCAATCCAAAGCACAAGTAGGTCACATTCTATAAGGAGGAGGCTTTGTGAGAAACATTGGCCGAACCCTTTGACCGAGTTTCAGGCGCGCCCCCGCATCCACCAGGGGTCTCAGCTCTGGATCCATTCCTCGGTAATATGGAGAAAGCAGACGGGAAGGTTTCCTTCCCACGAGGGTCCCACGGGGACCCCCAAGTCTTGGATTCCCTCGCGCTGACACTCGCATGCCTAGTAAGCAGTGGTGGAACTTAAGAAGTACTCACATTTTGTACTTAAGTAAAAGTACCAGTAGGCCTACCACAATGTAGAAGTAGGCTACTCTGTTACAAATAAAGGCTGGTTCACATTAAAATGGACTTAAGTATTGAAAGTAAAAGTACCCATTATGCAGAATGTCCCATTTGACAAGTTTCCAAAATCAAATGTGTAAAAATGCTTTGAAAATAGCAGATCTACAAGCTCACAACACTTGCATTGTGATGCCATGTGAGCTTGTAGATCGGCTATTTTCAAATGACCGAAATGTAGGGCTGAAGTGGGTAATGCATGTTTTGTCTGTTACAAGTAAAAGTCCGGAATTCAAAATTTACTTGAGTAAAAGTACAAAAGTATTGGCATCAAAATGTACTTAAAGTACCAAAAGTAGAAAGTAGGCGACTCATTATGCAGAATGTCACATTTCACAAGTTTTCATGCATGTTTTGTAATAATCAAAATCTACAAAGTAAGTAACTAAAGTTTTCAAATAATTGTAGTGGAGTAAAAGTATAATATTTGCCTCTGAGATGTAGCTATAGTGTGGAGTAGAAGTAAAAGTATTGAAAATTGTATAAACTGAAGAAAGTAAAAAAAATACCTAAAAATTGTACTTAAGTAGGCTACATTACTTGAGAGTACATGTAGCTAGATAGATAGATAGATAGATAGATAGATAGATAGATAGATAGATAGATAGATAGATAGATAGATAGATAGATAGATAGATAGATAGATAGATAGATAGATAGATAGATAGATAGATAGATAGATAGATACTTTATTGATCCCCGAGGGGAAATTCAGATATCCCACAGCTCATACAGGCAAGGTTAGTTAAAAACACATCACAAAAAAGGGGGCACAGGTTAAAAACTGAGAGAAGACAAATATAAAAGATATATTATGAAATAAGCGTAAAAAAGCATTTAAATTGGGTATATACTTAGTTACTTTTACACAACTGATGATCAATGCCTAAAGTGTTACCGCGTCGCTCTCATTAACGCGCCCTTGTTGTTGCGGGCGGGTCGTAATAAAGTACCATCTTGGCGCACAGATGGTTCACATTTAGTGAGAAGTGGAATTCGGGTCATGATGTGGTGAGTTAAGACTACAGCGGCGAAGTGCCAGATCTCGACTTTAAAGTCGGGCAAATATATGCACATGCAGAGATCGGCAGTGGTGTAAAGTAACTGAGTACATTTACTAAAGTACTGTACTTAAGTACAATTTTGAGGTATTTTTTACTTTACTGGAGTACCTATTTCCAGTTGTCAATACTTTTACTTCTACTCCATTACATTTCAGAGGCAAATATTGTACTTTTACTCCTTCAGTTACTTTAGTTACATTAGGCCTACTTTGTAGATTTAGATTATTATTACAAAACATACATTAACCACTTCAGCCACACTTTTTGGGCATTTGAAAATAGCCGATCTACAAGCTCACAATTCGTTGCATTGCAATGCATTGTGAGCTTGTAGATCGGCTATTTTCAAAGGACTTTTATATATTTCATACATTTGAAAACGTGTGAAATGGGACATTCTTCACAATGAGTAGGCTACTTTCTACTTTTGGTACATTTTGATGCCAATACTTTTGTACTTTCACTAAAGCAAATTTTTAAATCCGGACTTTTACTTGTAACAGAGTATTTCTAAATTGCAGTATTGATAATTTGACTTAAGTAAAACATTTGAGTACTTTTTCCACCACTGGAGATCGGTGTGTTCAGTGCAATGGGGCATGTGTAGCGCTTGCTGTAACTTTGCAGAATGATAGTGTTTGTGTCCCTGACTGTGTGCAAGCATGTAATGCCACAGCCAACACATCTGGACGTTTATGGCACATGACGTAGAACGTTAAACTCTGCCTTGCTGCACACACACAACCCACCCTCTCTGTCATAATCACATTGTCAACTTGAGAGAGGAATTGAAACTTAGAAACTCGCATTATTGTCCCATTGGAGAAATGATAGGGAGAGCAAGCATCCAGATGCAACACACGCACGCACGAACGCACGCACGCGCACGCACACACACACACACACACACACACACACACACACACACACACACACACACACACACACACGCTGACAGATTTAACCACCCTTGAGAAATAAGTGATGCAATGTTTTCCAGTCCTAATGGATGACTATTGTAGCTGTAAGCTCCTTGTCTTTGCCAGCACAGAGGGAGAGTCCAGAACACTCCAGTATAGCCTGATGCATGTCTATGCATCATAGGCAGCCATTAGGCTCTTAGCTCTGTGTGTGT
Source organism: Gymnoscopelus braueri (assembly GCF_963280865.1). NCBI lineage: Eukaryota > Metazoa > Chordata > Actinopteri > Myctophiformes > Myctophidae > Gymnoscopelus > Gymnoscopelus braueri. The sequence continues at coordinate 35,733,057 of NC_137613.1, read as the reverse complement.
GTGTGTGTGTGTGTGTTTGTGTGTGTGTGTGTGTGTGTGTGTGTGTGTGTGTGTGTGTGTGTGTGTGTGTGTGTGTGTGTGTGTGTGTGCGTGTGCGTGTGCATGTTAGTGCGTGTGTGAACTGTGGCCCTTTGGGGAACCCCCCTCCCTCAGCGAGGTCATTTCCTGTCTAGCCCTCTCTCTCCTTCTGTCCCTTTCCCTCCGTCTCTCCCTTCACCCCCCGACCCCCCTGTGTCTCTCATCCCCTCACACAGGAACACACACATCGAGGGCATACTGTATGAGCTCATAGAAGATCGGCTCAAACACAGTCTATTTATTTTAATAGCGGTGGTCTGGGCATCGTCACATGTTAAACTGAAGAGACAACATGTCAGACTTTAATAGCGTGAACCGAGTTGGTCCAAATTATGTTTTGCTTACAACATCAAAAATTGACTTAGCTTAACTCTAATGTGGTGTACGGGATGATAGAGAATGGCAGCCTGCAGGAGAGAATGAGTCACATGTGATCCGCCATGACAAAAGGGAATACGGAAGGGATGGATGGACCAAGGAGGATGAGAGCAACTGAGAGAAAAAGCCAAATATACAGACATTAGAAAGCAGTAAAACAAACAGAAGGCAGAGGAGATGGAGAAGCGGAAGGGAGTGAGAAAGAGACAAATTGATAAAAGTCGTAGACAAACGTCTTTGTGGGAGCAGCAGCCCTTTCGGAGTTGACCCAGATTCACGTGGAGACGTCCACAACGGGGAGAGTTGAAGACCCCCAGCTCAGAGCTGTCTGTGGGTATGCCTGCACACAACGACGGCTGCAGGCCAGTTTCACCAGCCTTTTCCTCTCCTCTCACCAGCCCTCTGCCCTCCCATAGGGCCTCTCTCCACTGTCCATTCAACAGAGCGAATGACAGTAAACTCCATCAATGGAGACAGAGTTGAAGAACGGAGAGAGAGAGAGAGAGAGAGAGAGAGAGAGAGAGAGAGAGAGAGAGAGAGAGAGAGAGAGAGAAAAGATGAGAGATAGAGGGAATAAGAAAAGAAGACAGAGGAAGGGAGGGAGCTGTCGGGTGAGACCTGATTCTGTCAGAGGAGAGAGAGTTCTTGTTTAACTGTCTGCACCTGAATCTATTTCCAGACTGGCTACGGTTTGGTGTGTGATTGCGTGCACGTGTACACACATATGAGCATGTCTGAGAGTACTTCTGCATCAAATAAAGAATATTAAGGTCAATGCAGGTGAGTGACTGACTGATTGTGTGTGTGTGTGTGTGTGTGTGTGTGTGTGTGTGTGTGTGTGTGTGTGTGTGTGTGTGTGTGTGTGTGTGTGTGTGTGTGTGTGTGTGTGTGTGTGTGTGTGTGTGTGTGTGTGTGTGAGAGTGCGCGCTCACACACACATGGACGAACGTGAATGTAGATGAGATGACAGTGCACTGTACAGTATGTAGGTCGTCTGGGAAGTGTTCTGTTTCTCTGAGGCAGCTAGCGCTCAGGTGTTGAAAGACCTCTGTGAAAGAAAGAGAGACGGTGGGGGAGGGAGATGTTGAGTCGATCCGTTTTCAAGATCTACAGCCATGCATGTGTGTTTAGTTACTCGCGCTGTACTTGTAAAGCCTTCATTGGGGTCTGTACAACTCTATACGGCTGGTCAGGGCACAGAAGTGGGTCATATACTATGCTCTCCGTAAACTTCAAACTTCAACTTCGCCTTCAACTCTTATTGTTACATCACATGTTCACAGGTGAAAAAGAGTGAAAGAGTGGGTGAAATATTTTTTTTGCACAATCTCCCAAAGTTTAGCAGTTTCAAAAGTAGTCTTAGGAATGGAGAACAGAGAAATAAACATAGGAAACAAAGCCAGATAATAGGACAAAGACAGCTACGCTTAGCAGTATATGTGTCTCACACACACACACACACACACACACACACACACACACACACACACACACACACACACGTGCGCGTGCGCACACGCACACAAAAGGTTCTACTCCTAGCCGTAGTAGCAGCAAAAAGAGACAAAGTGATACTACTCCTAACCGCAAACAATTTGTCAGCATGCCAAATGCTGTAAAAAGAGGCATAGCATGTCGATGCTGTTAAGGTGACCAGAGTCATTGAGGGCAAGTGAGAGACATCCCTTAGCAGCTGATATACTAAGTGATGCCAGTGCATAAGCAATGGAGTGTTTTCATAGTCATAATACAGAAAGTGATAATGCTATTGTGACAGCCTATGTCTTCCTATTTCTGGGGCGTTTGCTTTATTAGATAGTAGGATGGATAGAGACAGGAAACAGAGGGCAGAGAAAGATATTATGGAGTGCAACATTGGTCATCATGAGCCATGGCATTGCAGTTATTGCCCTAAGTTGGACAGACATTAAAACCAACAGGGTGCAGAGATGTTCTGATAGGGTCACATGCAAACTACAGCTGTAATAATGGAATATTGTGTTATCTAACATGTTCAATGCATGACTGACAAATTCAGGTCCTAGTGGGCAATAAGTTAACAATCACTGCAAGAGAGCATGTGTGTTCTCTCCCTCTCTCTCTCTCTCTCTCTCTCTCTCTGTCTCTCTCTCTCTCTCTCTCTCTCTCTCTCTCTCTCTCTCTCTCTCTCTCTCTCTCTCTCTCTCTCTCTCTCTCTCTCTCTCTCTCTCTCTCTCACACTCACTCACACTCACACGCACACGCACACACACACGACACACACGACACACACACTCATACACACGTACACATACGTGTACTGTTAGGCCTGTAGCGGGTGCTGACCTTAAAGTGACAACGTACCCCACGCACAGCAAAGAGAGCCCTCTTAACAAACACATACATGCACACACAGCACACACATGCGAATACATAGACTCAGTGGGGGTGACAGTGCAAGGCAAGCAGCTAATGATGTGCCTCACACAGTCACAAGCGCAACAGGAAGTGTCGCTATTAGAAACATGTGTGGCTCATTCATTGTCTAAGAACTCTGGGATCTCAGCAACCCCAGTGGCTCCTAGCAACCCTTCTCTCCCTGTGTTGACTGTTTCACGTCCGTGCATGAAGCAGGCTTTATACCGATGTGTTACACGAGACCATGGGGCTCATGACAATAATCAGTGTGAAGGATAAGGCACAAGATAAATAGTAGCTTTGTGCCGTGGATTAAGTCTTCGACCAGGGGCTCTAATCAATAGAGAGCTAACTCAAACAAACAACAGATTGGGGCCTATCTCAGAGTGGGAGGGAGTAAAGTGTGTGCAGGCATATGTTGAGTGCATGAGTGTGTGTGTGTGTGTGTGTGTGTGTGTGTGTGTGTGTGTGTGTGTGTGTGTGTGTGTGTGTGTGTGTGTGTGTGTGTGTGTGTGTGTGTGTGTGTGTGTGTGTGTGTGTGTTTGTTTGCGTGTTGGTTCATGCAATGCTAGTATATGATTTGCTTTTTTGTTACTTCTTTGAAGTGGTTCTCAAAGTGTGGTCCACCAGCGACCCTCTGGGTTCTTTGAGGGGGTTTCAAATGGAACCTTACAGGTCAGGGAGTGTATGAATGGAACCAAACCATTTGGTTCCATTTGTACACTCAGAGTTATGGGGGTCCTGGAAATTAAAAAAGGGTTGAGAATCAGTGTGGCCTGTGCTGGAATGAGGCAAAGAGGGAAAGAAGAGAAGATGGGAGGGGGAGAGTAGGAGGAGGTGGAGGAAGAGAAGGGAGGGGGGGAGGAGTAAGGAGGCATGGATGGAGAGTTTACATGAACAACAGCTGTTGCGATCGTTAAGAGCTTTAGCTAGAGCCGGAGATCACAGATCTACCCCACACTCAACAGGCATTAGCTGTATGAGTGGCTCTACATATGTGTGTTTGAGTGCTTAGAATGGCACGCACGCACGCACGCACGCACGCACACACACACACACACACACACACACACACACACACACACACACACACACACACACACACACACACACACACACAAGGAGAGAGAGAGACAGAGAGAGAGAGAGAGAGAGAGAGAGAGTGAGAGAGAGAGAGCACGAAAGAGGAGACAGAGATGAAGAGAATTCCTGCTCTTGCAGCAACATGTGTCTAGCGTCTAGCAAGTCCTTGTGAATGTGTATGTGCACATGCTTGTATGTTTGTGTGCGTGTCAGTGAGAGAGAAAGAAACCTCAGTGTTCATTTAACTGTGTAGAAATGGACCCAAATGGTGTGAGCGCACGCGTACGTGCGCATCAATACAGTATACAGTATGTAGTCTGTGTTTGGTCTCTATTATGTTCTATGCGCATAGTGCAGAGAACACCTGGACCCCATTCTTGCCAACCCCTCCCCTCAATCCCCACCATTCACTGCTACGACCCAGCTGGTTCCCATCGTGGGACGGATGGGGGGGAAATGGAGTGTGTGAGAGAGTGAGTGTGTGTGTGTGTGTGTGCGTGTGCGTGTGCGTCAGTGCGTGTGCGTGTGTGTGTGTGTGTGCGCGCGTGCGTGCGCATGCATGCATGCGTGTGCATGGGGGGGTCCTGCTACTTCAACTCCCACTCCAAATGCTGACCTCTAACAGGCACATCATACAGAGTTCCCAGGAACGAGAAATGACTCCGCAATCCCAAACACTACACATAATTCACATCACGTCAGTCAAGTGCAGCCATATGGAGCCAACAGGCTCTGTGCATAACTCTAGTCCTACTCTAGAGGGTGGCATACTCATTTCCTGTTCTGGTTCAGTTTGCTTCATTTGATTGGCTCGGCAGATTTGAACCGGAGACACATATGAAGGCGTGTGTGTTTCCGGTTCAATTCTGCTGACGAGCCAGTCGTATGTAGCTATGGGAAACTGAACCGGAACAGGAAACGGGTGTGTACAGAGCCTATTCCCTTGACCATCGAATGACTTATAAAGATCAGAGCAGAAAAAACAAAAAGCCTCAAGCAACTCAAAAAACACAACCCATTTCCAAAATGGCTGACTACAGTAAAACTTCGCTGCCCAGGGGAACTGAGTTTACCCAGCTCATGTGAGCTTGTAGGTCTGCTATTTTCGGTGTATGACACTGCCGTACGATGGAGCATAAATTGTACATGTTTCAGGTGACATCGAGCTATACTCCCTGGCAACCAGGGGTCATGTTGTGTTGTAGAGACGAATGCCGCTTGAAAGGGAACAGAGCAAGGCCCTGAGTGGGTCTTCTGAGAGTTGAGAATGGAGGGAAAGGGGGGAGAAAAGGGGGGGATGGGAGATGGATGGAGGGGGGAGGGAGGTATGCTACATCTGGAAAAAATTACCATGCGTGCCATTTCTCTGTGGAGAAGAGAGAGAGAGAGAGAGAGGGAGTTAAAGTAGAAGAAGGAATAAGGGGGCGCAGAGTGGAGGAGTAAAAGAGATGGAAACGAAAGGGGTGGAAGAGAGAGAGAGGGATGAAGGGATGGAGGGGTGGAGGGATGGGGAGAGGGAGCCCAAAGCTTTGATCTGCCAGGTCTGATAGAAACTGTCTGCACACATAATCAGGCTCAATCATATAATTGCGCTGAAAGAAAGAACACTTCGCCTTTAGATCACTGGGCTTCATGTAAGATAACATGCATATGCTCACGAACACAAACACCCTGAGACACTGAGAGTTGCATGACATGCACACGCTTACACAAAGACACACACACACAAAGACACACACACACACACACACACACACACACACACACACACACACACACACACACACACACACACACACACACACACACACACACACACACACACACACACACACACACACACACACACACACACACACACACACACACACACACACACGGTTTGCATTACTCATCATTAAGAGGTGATAATTTGTTCCATGATGAACACACATACAGACACAGTACATATAAAGCCATGCATAGAAATGCAAGCTCTACTCATCAAAGTACAATTCGTCATGTGTTGCAAACAAAGAGGAACAAATAGCTCTTTATGTGTCAGCCTTAAAACAAAGCCATCAATCCTTCAAACATTTCAGAAGGATGGAGAGCAGAAACATCTGAACTGCAGCTGTTGGTTCAAAGTCTCACACTGCTTTGCCCTGGTACAATATCGCCCTCTGCTGACTGGGACCTTTGTAGCATGTTAAATGACTTACAATCTTTGTTTCTTTATCTCTCTCTCTCTCTCTCTCTCTCTCTCTCTCTCTCTCTCTCTCTCTCTCTCTCTCTCTCTCTCTCTCTCTCTCTCTCTCTCTCTCTCTCTCTCTCTCTCTCTCTCTCTCTCTCTCTCTCTCTCTCTCTCTCACACACACACACACACACACACACACACACACACACACACACACTCACACACAAAGCCTATGCAGTATGGACCACACGACCAGGGCTGTTTTTGGCAGTTGCAGTAACCTTATATAACCTATAGATGACACTCTGACTCATAGCTCACATCTCTCTCTCTCTCTCTGTGTGTGTGTGTGTGTGTGTGTGTGTGTGTGTGTGTGTGTGTGTGTGTGTGTGTGTGTGTGTGTGTGTGTGTGTGTGTGTGTGCGTGCGTGCGTGCTTGCGTGCGTGCGTGCGTGCGTGCGTGCGTGCGTGCGTGCGTGAGAGAGAGAGAGAGAGAGAGAGAGAGAGAGAGAGAGAGAGAGAATGGAATACCAACCACCTTAAGGACTACAAATTATTGTGTGTATCCCTGCACTGTTTACACCAAATGACCTCGGTACATAGAAATACTGTTCATATAAACAGAGCAACTGACTTTAATATAATTCATTTGAATAAATTGCTGCTACTTGTCGCAAAGGTTGTAGGCTATACCAAGTCACTTGGTATAAAACCGTTGCATTCGCTTGGTCCAAGTGAATGCAAAACATCGAAATATTGCTGTCAACTTTCAAAAGTTTATACACCAAGCTTAAGAAAGCTCTGTTTACACTTTTATTTTCAATATTTATTTGTACATTCATTGTTTTGTTTTGTTCCACTTTTGCTTTGGCAATGTAAACGTTTGTTTTCTCATGCCAATAAGGATCCTTTGAATTGAATTGAGTGAGTGAGTGAGTGAGTGAGTGAGTGAGTGAGTGAGTGAGTGAGTGAGCATACTTACTAGCCCACAGAGAAAGAGGAGCTTCATAGTGGGATAGTACTAGCAAAGTTGAAGTTGACATATTTAATCTCAACAAAAACATATCTTCAAGGTCCTGTAAAAAGAGATGTTAGAAAAACAACAGGATTCATAATTACTCATTAGTTCCTCATTTAAAGGTTTATAGATTGCACAGCAGTGGTTGGGACTGGGAGTGTTTGTTTGCACTGTGTGGGTTAATAGGTTACATTCTTTGGGCGTGGAAGTGTTATGTCTATAGCCTATAGCTTCACACAGATACACAGACAGACCATGAGACCGTAGGCTACATCTCTGATGGATGCCTTTGCCTCTAGGTTCAAACCGGGCTTCTAGTGTCTTTCGGGGAGAAAGACACTAAAATAGCCTCCCCTTCCCACGCAGTTGTAATCAGGGATTAAAGTAACAGTGGTGGAAGAAGTACTCACATGTTTTACTTGAGTAAAAGTATTAATACTGCAATGTACATATACTCTGTTAGAAGTAGAAGTCCCGTATTCAAAATATACTTGAGTAAAAGTATCGGCATCAATCAAAAATGTATTAAATATTTTGAAAATAGCCGATCTACAAGCTATTTTCTATTTAGCTATCTTCAAATGGCCGAAATATATATAGGGCTGAAGTGGTTAATGTATGTTTTGTGATAATAATCTAAATCTGCAAAGTATACTAGTATCTAAAGCTGTCAAATAATTGTAGTGGAGTAAAAGGTACAATATTTGCCTCTGAGATGTAGTGGGGTAGTAAAGTAAAAGTAGGCCTACCTCTAAATGTTATAAAGTACAGTACTTGAGTATGTAGGCCTACTTAGTTACTTTCCACCACTGAATACATAATATGATAGTCTTGAGCCAAGGCTTACGCACATTCATCGAGAGCTTATTGTCTGTACTCCAAGTTCCACCTGTTCACGTTGCATGACACACCCAAGGCCGGCGGCTCTCCTTTCAGAGAGAGAGAGAATAGTCAGAATACCATTTCCTCGTTTTTCCTCGTCTTTGTTGTGCCTCCTCTCCGTAGTCATGACAACAGTGTTGAGGGCGGAAGTACCAGCCTCCTCATGCCCATTACATGCAAAGGAGGAAATTTGCTTTTAAGGAAATTACAAGACGCAGAGGAAGAGGGGAAATAGCGTCAGACTGAAGAAAGAAAGAGAAAAAAACGCTTGATAATAAAGTGAATACAAATAAATAAACACGTTTTTAAACCAGATATAGTCCTACATATTTCTCTCTTCGTCAACCACCACCTCTGCTCTGACGTAAGACATTTTAAATATGAATGAACTATTGTACACCAGACACCTGCAATTCCAAGTAAAGCAATTCAAGGGCATGTCCGTCCTGCGGGTTTTTTGTTTTTGTTGACACACCTGACACACCTGACCTGACCATACATTGTTACCTAACATTAAAGAGTGAACACAAAAGGACAGTTCTGGCAGCTGTTTTTTAAAGTCATAAATTGTTTTAATGTAGGCTACTGCTTGGCTTCAATGTCAAATACAATGAAAGAAGGTTTGGAATGACTACATTTGGATATATGTATATGACATTTAGCTAGAATAATTATCAAATTGATTATTAATATATATTTTTTCTTCTTATTACTATTATTATTGAAGCCAAGCAGTACATTTTGCCAGTAAAGATTGGATTTTTCTTTTTTCTTTTACGTTTTAGTTTTACTCTCTAGGGTTTTACTACGTCAACGTGCAGTGGTCCCGCCTACCCTTTTGACTGACATCCGTTCATTCTCGAGTGCCATTGGCTCAGAGCAGCGTCAGTCACTCCTGCCCACCAGACATGCCCCTCCCCCCTCTGTCTCTCCACACACACAACGCTACATTCACAGAGAGCAGCACGAGCCGATACGTTAATATCCAACTATCTCTGGATAATGACGAACTAATATTCACCCCAGAAGCCGTAAGTCTTACTATCGTTGTCATTTTCAAACGGGTTTGTTCCTATCGCCGATGTGACATTGTGTGCCAGGGAGTTTGCTTTTGCCTTTAGCTTCCGTTTGAATGAAACGAGCAAAGTTGTTGACAGGTAAAGAGCGAGGAGGTGCTCCTGTTCGTTTCTACAGAGTGATGTGAATGATTCATGGGGAAATATTCGTCGGTCGATAGAATTATTAATGGGATCCGGACGCCAGGCAGACAGACGTGGCAACCTAGGGCATGGTGTCGTCTGTCAAAGCATGGTCTCCGGTGACTTCTTTTTTCTGGGTTCCATGGGGAGCTGTGGGTGCCGCTGTGAGCACCACATGGAAGGGAACGGAACAGCGGAACATTTTGTCTTTCACTGTGGTGTAAAGTAACTCAGTACATTTACTCAAGTACTGTGCTTTTGCTTCTGCTCCACTACATCTCAGAGGCAAATATTGTACTTTTTTACTCCACTACAAACTTGAGTTACTTGTTACTTTTGTAGATTTGGATTATTATTACAAAACATACACTGAAAATAGCCGATCTACAAGCTCTGCTATTTTCAAAAGATTATTATGCATTTTATACATTTGAAAACTTGTGAAATGGGACATTCTGCATAATGAGTACTTTTACTTTTGGTACTTTAAGTATATATTTCGATGCCAATACTTTTGTACTTTTACTCGAGTAACATTTTGAACACAGGCCTTATACTTGTAACAGAGTCTTTTTATATTGTGGTATTGCTACTTTTAGTAGTGAAATATCGGAGTACTTCCACCACTGACGCTGACAAGTTTTGACTTTGCTGTGTTGGCTGTTGGCAAGAGGAACTGTGTGCTTGGCTCGGAATTGTGGTTTTGACCCGGCTGGCTGCTACCATTGTTGACTTTTCAGGGAATTCAGGCACACAGAGGCTATAACTTATCCCATTACTCTCTGTCAGGGACATTGTAATTACGATTTATAAACAAACTCTCTCCACTATAGTCTCAGTTTGAAGCTATTATCGCCGTCTATAGGATGTTTGAAGAATTGGAAGTGTTTTTTGCACTAGCTAAAATGTGAAGGTTAGGGCTAGTGTGGGGGTCATTGTTAGGCAGCAGGTGAGTAGTCTGCTGTACTAGTGGGCAACAGATGTTACATCTATTCAGATAGCTGCACAGTGAGGGCAATAGGTACATGCATTCAAAGAGATGTCTGGTATAGCCTAACAGAAACAGGGACATTACATCCATTCGAAAATATGTTGCATACAGTGCAGGGAAACATCACCTTACATCGCTTCAAACAGATGTTTGATATGCTGTAGCATTTATACATGGCAATAGGGACATTATATCAATTCAAACTGATTTTTGATATACGGCTTACGGTAGCCTACTACAGAGCAGGCCAACAGATCGTTCAAACAGATGTTTATGTAGAGTGCAGGGCAACTGGATCGTTACAGCCATTCAAGCAGATGTGTTTCAGATACAGTAGCAGCCTAACAGTGCAGGACAACAGACTTTACACCTGTAGACCCCTTAACAGACGACATCACACTGATAAGAACCAGTATGCGCGCGCAGGCCGGCACCAAATGAAACCCATTCTGTCATGTCTCTCGCTAGGACGCGCCTCACTAGCCAACACACAAGAGGAGGTTGAATGAACTGAAACCAGCGCACCCCGAAACAATATGTTGGGAATTGATTGCATGACACAATCACCTGTGTGTCCAGTCTCAATGTTGGCAAACAAATAGTTGGTCTATAGGTTAAAGTGCAGGCCAGGGCAACAGGGATGTTACTTGCATTCAAACAGATGTTGATATACAGTAGCCTACACAGTGCAATGCAATGGGGATGTTACATCCATTCAAGCAGAGGTTTGCTACAGTAGCCTACAGTGCAGGGCAGGCCAACATACATTACATCATTCAAAAAATATGTTTGATATACAGTACAGTGCAGGGCAACAGAGACGTTTTATAACGTCCAGTCAAACAGTAGCAGCCTACAGTGCACACACACAGCAACAGGGACGTTACAGCGATTCAAACAAAATGTTTGGTATGCAGGATACAGTGCACGATTCATAAATGTTTGACATGCAGTAGCAGCCTATGCACTGCAGGTAGGGCGACAGAAATTGCATCCTTTCAGACAGAAATTGCATCCTAAGCGTTTGCCTAGGCTTATAGGCGACCACATACAGTATGTGACAAAATGTAATGATACTTTCCCTTTCTATCGTTTTAGTCGTAGTGGATGGTTGGGTGTTCTTTAAAGAGCCAGCCCTTAACCCATTAATAGCTGGAACGCATCTGTGTCACTTTAGATTTATTTGGCTATTCAAAAATAGCAGATATACAAGCTCATAGCGCGGCACCGAGTGCCGCGCTATGAGCTTGTAGATCTGCTATTTTTGAAAAATCGTGAAAATATTTTTAATTTTTTTTCCGAAAAACTGTTAGGATTTAGAAAATGTTTAGAAGCGGCCTCAGGTCTTAATGGGTTAACGTAAAACGTTGGAAATATACATTGTTTGTGTCTGCAGAAATGTGTACTGGTCCCCACGTGTCCCTATGACTCACAGAGTTATCTCTGTCACTCCCTCCGCTCCACAACACCCACTTAAAGGCTGGTAAATACAGAGAACCCCCTGACGTGACTAATGCACTGACTGATTAGACTCTCAAAATACTCACCCTGTGATCTCTAGTTGTCTCCTATGTAGAGGCTATATGTGTTGTGTTTTAAATGATGATATGTGTCCTACATTCCAGCCAAGGCAGCCGGTGAATAGTGATTTGAAAAAAACATGATCATTATTATTATTATTTTCTGGTGAGAGGGAAATCACGTTTCAGCGTTAGTGGCCCTATAAATAGCCCTCCATGCTTTATGCCCTCACATTCTTCCTTCAAGCCCAAACAATCGGGATATAGTACTACAGTATCCCCTCCCTTGCCTTCGGTTTTGTATCCATGGCAACCCGAGATGGAGCAGCAATACAGTGTGGCCCTCGTCGTCTCAGAAGCAAGGAGACGGAACATATTTCGCTATGTGCCTTCTCAGAACACAATATATGGACATCCTAACTCCCACATGACATGACCTCTCTCTCTCTCTCTCTTTCTCTTTCTATCTCTTTCTCTCTTTTTCTCTCTCTCTCTCTCTCACACCATTTCAGCTTCACTGTGATTTAATGTGCTGACTTGTCACATTGCTGCTGTGAACTCTTTTATTTTGTGTCTGCAAAGATGACAGCTTGTCACATTAACTCACCATTCATATTTGGCTGCTAAACCTTGTTAACCCTTTAAGACCGGGAAAGCATCATTTGTGTCATTTTAAGATTTCTTAATTTTTGGCTATTCAAAAATAGCAGACATACAAGCGCTCATAGCGCGGCACCGAGTGCCGCTCTATTAGCTTGTATTTTAAAAAATCATGAAAATGTTTGCAAATCTTGGAATATATATATTTATAAAACAAACTTTTGTAAAATATGTAGTTCCAGGGACCCCCCCAGAAGCAAAGATTTCAGTTACAAATGTCCGCTTAAAAAAAGAAAAAAGAAAATTCGGTGCCGCGCTATGAGCTTGTATATCTGCTATTTTTGAACAGCCAAAGAAATCTAAAATGACAGAGATGCGTTCCCGGATTGAATGGGTTAACGATATGTTTACTACCTGGAAACAGGTCAATGGCTTCAGCATGTGTGCAGCCAGGCATGCACACAGTGCTGGACAGTTCATTGCAGCCAATCCAGAGGCAGATGTAGGGACTTAATCCATTTCTCTCCTGTTTTGGTCGTGAAAGGATTTGGCAGTTGATGGATGATGCTGCCGGGTGGATGTGGGCCTATTTCAAGCAAACCTTGTGCCAGCTCAGTATCATAATCAGCACATATACACAGATTTAACTCCATAATTCCGTGAAGGAGCTTTGCCAGAACATTCAGGAGCATTACAAGGGCCAGAGTCACAGATGGGCCATCTGTAAAAGGGCCCATTTGCCTGGCCGGCAGGATAGTAGTATCATATGCATGCGCTGCAGATACTGGGTGGTTGATGATGACAGTGGCACATGGCAATCCTGTGTGTGTATGTGATGTGTGCGTGTGTGTGTGTGTGTCGGTGTCCATGACTATTCTAGTATTTTCACTTGGCCCAACTGTGTTAAGCTAAATGCTGTTAATTTATTACTCAAAGACCAGACATTTTGCAGACAACAAAAGCATTTTCCAAGGGTTCGTTTTTCTCCAAGCTCCAATCAACAGTTTGCACAAAATTGTGAAAGTTTGAGAGAGAGAGAGGGAAAGCAAAGCATGCAAGTGATCAATCTCAAGGCTCAGTAGGATAAGGATACAGGCGATTGGACAGCGACAGCCGCAGCTGTGTGGGGGGCTGAGTGCTTGGCATTATGCTGGGACAAGTACGCAGTCAAATCCTCCATTTTAATTTAATCACCCCAATCTGGTAAATGGTGCATTTATATAGCGCTTTTATCCAAAGCGCTTTACATAGATTGTGCATTACCCATTCACACACACATTCATACACCGATGGTGGAGGAAACCATGCCAAGGCACCAACCTGCTCATCGGGAGCAATTGGGGTTCAGCGTCTTGCTCAAGGACACTTCGACACTAACTCTGGGGGAGCCCGGTCCGTGCCGCTCTGCCAGCCACTCTACCCCTGAGCCACTGCGGCCCCAATTTGGGAACTCATTCGGTAAAAAAAAGTTTTTTTTTGTCTCCTCCCCTTTCGTGGTCCACTTCCTCCCGGGTGCTTCTGTGTTTATTCCTACTAACAACAACAGTTAGCAGAATCTGTCTTGAGAGATCATTACATGAACCCTTGCTTCCATATTCTGGGGTGAACATAGATCTACAGAAAATAGCAGAATTACAAGCTCACAACGCATCACGCCACAATGTGTCCCAATGTAAAAGTATGAGCTTGTAAATCGGCTATTTTCGGCGAAGAGATTTGGTGTGTAGAGTAGAGGCCAGAAAGGAGCAAACCTGGATCCTTGGGGGATCCTGATCAATAAAGTAGGGTTTAACTTGTCAGAGTGTACACATGTTGGCCGTTCTGTCTTGCCTTGCTAGTTTTGTCCAGAGGTCACCCCGATAGAACGGCATTAGCGATCAATCCCTGTGGGCTCTGGTTTGAGGTCATCTATGTATCTATTTGTACAATAGTGGGATATTTCCCCCCAAAACATTTTCCCTACTTGAAGTCAAGTGCAGCATTTGTTCCAGGGCTAATAGCTCACAGTTAAAGCTATGAACGTAGCTTTAACAAGAAATGATGACCAACCTTTAGTGCCCACCACGTGTGTAACATTCACATGACTAGTACCAATAAAACATTTCTAGCTGCCTTATCTGACATTATGCAAATAAATATAAAATCGGTCTGGCCATTTGCTTGACTGTAACTGTTGTATTTGCCACAAGTGCCAGTTCAATCCATATTACCCATTTTACCAGCTGCTCTCAAGAATAATCGTGATAGAAGTGATAGAAAAAAGCAACAACAATCTTTCAGCAAGTTAAAAAACAAAACAAACTTTTGTTGAAGTTGAAGGGGTAGGGTGAAGGGCTGAGATTAGCAGGTCCATGGTTCAAAAAGGAAGGATAGATTTGACTAACTAAGACATGTTTTGAGACTGAAAGTAGAGCCAGACCTGGGGCCACAGAAGGCCTAGTGGTTAAGGCGCATACCACATATAAGCTCTAATGCAGCCTGACAGCGAGTTGCAGGTTCGATTCCCCAACCTGACGACCTTTGCTGCGTGTCACTCCCTGTTTCCTTATATCCTTATATCTCTTCCACTGTACTATCCAAATAAAGGAAGAAAAGCCCCAAAAATATATTTAAAAAAAGAGTAGAGCCAGACCTATATATCGGTTTGGCCAATATATCTTTTGACTATCAGTATTGGCTTTATGCAGCCGATGTGCAGTTTTAAAAGATTTTCAATAGCAGATCTACAAGCTCAAGTTATTATTATCATTGTTGTAATAATAATAATTTGCTTATAATTGTTCTCAAATAAAAACTATAATCAAAAGTTTTTCAAATTGATTAGAATGATTTAACAATTTCTGACAAAATATTGGTTAGAAACATCTGTAATCGGCTGTCTAGGACTCTAGTACAAAATCGGGATGGGTATTGGACCCAAACATCTGGCATCGGTTGGGCTCTCTTTAAGAGAGACCAGTGAGAGTGTATGGTGCCTTGAAGGGCATTCCTGAGATGGGGTATGTATGGCTGCGCTGAACAATGCCTAATCCCTAGAGCACTGACTCCGCGTTTAAAGAACAATCATAAAGAAGCCAGATCTGTGTGACCTCATAAAATCTCCCATTGCCATCAGCGTTTAACTTTTTTATTCCCTCATTTAGGCCTTGAATCTTAGCCACTGGCCCTCTGCGACACCAATGACCCCTTTCCATCTCCTTAACGGGTCATTTACAAGGTGTAGTGCCATTAATGATTGACTCCTATTGCGTAAGGGCGAAGACAAAAACTCTGTGCTTCTAGTCTTACAGTGCAGTCGGGCAACGGTGTACACAATACCGCCGTACACTCTGCACGCACTTGAGGTAAGTAGGGCACTCTGTGAGACGTTTTATCTCCTAGCCTAGTGACATTTTAAGTCCAAGATATATGACTACTGCTGCTGCATTTCAGCCTATACGCTGAGCCTCACTCTAGCTTTCAATCCACAAAGGGACAAAGTTTCAGATAATGAGGTAGTTTCGCTTCCAACTAAGGAGAGAATAGACTCGTTCTCTGAAGCGATGCGGTGGTGTGAAGTTTTGCCGCTGGGAAGTGTTTCGTTGCAAATTTAGCTGTCGACTTGTGTAACAGCAACAGGAGAGGTGAGTCCATAGGCGTGGAAGCCAGGGTGTTATGTAAAGTGGGGCTTGTTTGGTGTGCCCCCCCCCCCCCGCCTCCCCTCCCCACCCCATCAGTATTTACAGTAGAAGAGATTGTTATCAGCCTGTCTGGAGTTTATAGCTATGGCTTGGCTGTAAATCACTGCTGGAAAATGGAACTTGTGATTGCCAAGGTATGTGCTTTAATATACAGAGTGTTTTCAAGGTAGAAGTGAATGCACAATCGCTTTTGGTGCAATGTGGCCTATGGACGTTGATGTTTTGTATAGGGCCTTGTTATACTTTTGTCAAGTACTGTATCGGGTTATGAGTAATGAATACCAAACCAAGGCACTGTGCCTCTCCGTGGACAAAAGAGACATTTCTAATCCCAAAATGACCTCCAGATATATAAAGGAGAAATGGTAGACAACAGTACTTACCACATGGTAAAACTGCACGTTAAGGGTACATGAGATAGTACTAGTTCATGTATGAATTCATGCATGGAAATGGATTCATTCATGCATTATTACGGATGAATGATCAGGAATTTACATGAGTTCATAGTGTTTCATTCATGAGCTTGTGTATGAAAAAACGCATTGAGTAAAGCATTAACGAAGGTAAATAGCCTACATCACCATCAATGATCACTTATTAAGCATGATCATTATTTATTTTTAGTAGTTCACAACTAAATGGACAACCTACCAACCTACCAACCAGAGCACAAGTATTGTAATCTCCATTGATTAAGCATTAGCTACTCATAACATAAGTTCATTTGTTTTTGTTGCCCTTGAAATAAATAGACATATTGTTCTTCCTTCATACTAATGTCAGATGATAATATGTGTTTGTAATTGTTCCAAATTGATGACCAATAATAACACTTAACCAGTTAAACCCTATGTACTTCATTGACTGGGGTCTCCCAGGGGCCTACACTTTGCTCCCTCCATTATTCCCTCTACACCACATGTCTACGCCAAAAATAGCCGATCTGCAAACTCGCAATGCGTCGCAATATGATGTGTTGTGAGCTTGTAGATCAGCAATGTTTCGCAAATGTTCGCCCATTGTCGCCGAATGGTCGCCTATGACATGCCCAGAATCGGGATACTTGGGTTCTTATAATTTCTTAATTCTTAATTCTTAAGTAATTAACCACATGAACTTCATGTGGTTTGATATTTAATAATTAACATAATACATTAGTCTTACGCTTAACAGAATAATAATTCACCATTAAGTTACCCAAGGGCCACAAACATGATGAACTCATGAATTGCTAATGCTTAATCAGTGACGATTACGATGCAATACATGTGCTCTGTGCTGTGCTGGCGGGTTGACTTTAGTTCAGGATTCCATTTAGTTGTGAACTACTAAGAAGAAAAACTGATGTTTAACAAGTCATCATTCATGATGTAGGCTACTACTTGCCTTAGTTAATGCTTAAATTATCCATACATGAGGACATGAATGAGGCAATGTGAACTCATGTCAATTCCTGATTTTAAATGTGGTATTAATGCATGAAATAAAGCATTTCCGTGCATGAAGTCATACATTAACCACTGCTATTTTATGTGTTACTCCATAGATTGGAAAAGCTCTGGGTGCTGTTAAATAAACCTGTGCTATGTCACTTGATGAACTTAGTGAAACTACTGTCTGTCAAACCAAGTCAAATGTTGCAGCCTTTTTAGCATGTGTTAGGAACTAGCATCTTTCAGTGTTTAAAGGTACTATATTAGGACTGGACTGTGTGTTGTTGTGTGTTGTTGGTCTGTTGGTAGCTTACAGTATGTGCTATGTTGGGTTTCGTGTATCGAGGCACGGATCGCATACTTTCCTGCTGATGACTCATGTCCTGGGCAGCACGGAGCAGATTTTTAAGAGAGGCCTTGGGGAACTACAGAATACACAGGCACACACACA
This sequence comes from Gymnoscopelus braueri, assembly GCF_963280865.1. Lineage (NCBI taxonomy): Eukaryota > Metazoa > Chordata > Actinopteri > Myctophiformes > Myctophidae > Gymnoscopelus > Gymnoscopelus braueri. Next base: position 35,715,169 of record NC_137613.1, on the reverse strand, counting down.
GACACACACAGACAGACACAGACACACACACACGCGCGCACACACATGCACACATTTGCATGCATGCATGCACGAATGGAAATCCCATGGGCATTCGCTCTTTGTGTTATCCCACCGGTCAGGAAAGTGTGCACCTCACTAAGGGAGTGGCTCTAAAACACATTCAGACTAGACGTACAATGCATACCATACACAGTACACAAACACACACAGCCAACCAGGTTGGTACAAGTCATTTGTGGCAAGAGACAGGAATGTATGTTACATCACAGAAGAGTGTGAAGAAGCTCGCTGTTCAGCCCAAACAGCCACAGGTACGAAGGCGTCTGTAACTAACGGCCCTGTTTCTATGTGTTCAACAAACATGATCTTAGAAGGTCACTAGAGCCACATTTTTGGGGCTGATCCCGATTATGGAGAGTCCTTGACCACCGATTACCGATGATTTGTTTTGAAGTTTCTATTTGAGAACTTAACAAACAAATAAAAAATGATATACTGCATTTAACTTAATTATAATAAACGTCAATATATGAAAAGAACATTTAACTTTAAATGAACAAGCAAACAGGTAAATATGAAATACACCACTTAAACTGAACTTTATTTATTCAACCACTTAAGGCTTAAAGGTCCTTACACACCTGCCTTTCCTGGCTTTGTCCTGGGTTGGCTCCCACTGTGTCAGTTTGCTTGCCACTATTTCCGGCCCGCGGGTGCCTGACGCAGCGCCCTGCCAGCCTCATCCTTCTCTCTCTGACCTTGTCTGACCTGTGGTAGGTCCCCGTAGACGTCGAGGACCACATTTCTGATGTGGTCCGTCCATGTGACGCCTAGTACCATCTACATGCACCATTTACCTGACCTGTCTCTCTATGTATTGCACCCTCTCATATGCTATATAGAAATGTGTTGATTACTGATGAGATTGAGATTTTAGTGTATTCCTGAAAGTTTATTTTACATACATCAGTCGAATGCACATCATTAGCACATTAGACATGCTGCAGTTGTGCATATTAAGGGCCCTTCACCCTCACTTAAAAAAAGCTGTTGTAATTCTTGTGTGAGGAAAGCGTGATATCCTTGCTGTGATATTAGTGAGCCAAGCAATGACGTGCTCATGGCTTATTAGTCACTGTGTGTTTGTTATTGCCATGGTGTTCAGAGATGACTTCAGATGAGGAGTCATATGAATTTGACTCTGTACCTACCTGGCTATGATGTATCACCACGCACATGCGTGGAGGTTCGAGTTCCGTGTGAGTTATTCACTGCTAGGTCCTGCAAATCCACGCCCATTCAGGCAAAACGCTCAAAGAGTCTCACGTCACCACTCACCAGCACGCCTGAGCAGGGACTTAAAGAATCTTGGGTAATGAAGGCAAAGACGTTGGCTGCCATGTTATTTGTGTCCAAAGTGGCCGCTGACCCAACATTACATAGTAGCGCTTTAGAATTAAAGCAATTTCCTCTCCTCACTCTTGGAATGTGCATAATGTGTTTGTGTGCATGCTTTCGTGCGTGTGTACATGTGTGTATCCATGGGAGGTGCACACCAAGATCAGTTTGTACACATGCTTTTGTGCGTTTATGTATGTGTGTGTATGGTGCAGTATGGTGGAAGTTGAACCCTGAACTCTGTGTGAGTGTGTGTGTATATGAGTCCATAGAACTGATGAGTTGGAGTCTTGAGATAAAATCTTATTGCGCTGTTATGGTTTCCTATTAATCATTCAGTCTCGTGACTCTCGTCATGTGTGTGACAACATTGGCTGTGACCAAATTGTCAAGTCAAGGCAAGTATATTTGTAAAGCACATTACACAAAGACAATTCAAGGTGCTTTACATAAGTCATGCAAGAAGGCATTCAAATATATAAGGCATTTAAACTCCTAAAATACAGAAATAAAATGATTATTGTAAAAAGTTATACGCTAAAATGTGTCTGTTAAATGTTTCTTAGTCAAAAGCAGTGGAGAGAACGTAACATATTTTAGTCTAGATTTAAAATGAGTCAGAGTTGGTGCAAGCCTCTGATTCTCTGGAAGTTTGTTCCAACTTGTGACATAATAATAACTCTGGAAAAAGTTAGTAGACTATTCCTGGAAGATGCCAGTCATTAGAATTCCCCGCTTTTCTTCTCTGTACTTCTTAGGTATATATAAGTAATTGAGATATTCCCCCATGCTTTTGACTTCTGTATTTTTTACCACTTAAGGCCTATATACTTTGTCGAACAAGGAATAGCGAAAATAGCCGATCTACAAGCTCAAATCTTTTTAATGTAATCTTAAGTTAAAAGCAAAGAATCACCTTAATTGACATGCCCAAAATAGGGACACCAGGGTTAAATGGTTAAACAGTTCCCTCCAGCCCAAGGCCTTGCTGACATCAGAGTGAGTGATGATGTCCCCAATGACACTGGTGTGATCTCTGATTATTGTGTCTTCTACAGAAACAAGACCGCAGGGGGCTGAAAGCGTCGTGGAAAGATGACATCATTGTCACCTACTCACAGTGACAGCAGTGGCTCTTCTAAACATGACAGCAACCAGGTTTGTTGTGTGTGGGTGTGTGTGTGTGTGTGTGTGGATTTCCATGTGTGTGCATGAATGTGTGCTCTGCTCTTATTACTAGGGTCGCATCGAAATCTCTGCCGAAATGATTGGGCCAAAAATAATAACAATATACAACATATTTTGGTGTTTGACCGAATGAGTGAAAGAAAACACTGAACAATTATACTGAAACAGGATCCGCAAGATCCAAGATTCAATAGTAGATCTGCAACTACAGTATGTAATGAGGAACAGGGGAGAAGAGAACTATAAACACAAGTGGTAAACAACGGGACAGCTGATGGCACACAGTGGACGATGAAGGGACGGGACACAGCTGGTATAGCACACAATGGGATGGAGCGGCACAGGGGGGTGAAGAGGGAGGGACACTAGGGAGGCGAGGGGCAGGCAGGGGGATGACAAGCCTAGTAAACACACAACAGAGTCACAGCCATGACGGCAATCGTACAAAAAAGTGGCCAGGTTAGTAAACACGCAACACACGCAAGTGTTTCCTTGTTTTCGGTTTTGGCATTTTTTTTCCTTTTGGTGCATCACTACTTATTACTGTATAGTTTGTGATACTTCACAGTAACAGTTACTGTGAAGTATCACAGTACCCAGTACAGTGTAAGTCATCCTTTGAAGCCACTATTATTATTTTAATGTTCTTTCTTTTACACCACAAACCATGATCTCCTGAAGGACATCTAACAGGCCTAAGAGTGTGTGTGTGTGTGTGTGTGTGTGTGTGTGTGTGTGTGTGTGTGTGTGTGTGTGTGTGTGTGTGTGTGTGTGTGTGTGTGTGTGTGTGTGTGTGTGTGTGTGTGTGTGTGTGTGTGTGTGTGTGTGTGTGTGTGTGTGTGTGTGTGTGTGTGTGTGTGAGAGAGAGAGAGAGATTGGCTTATTGCCCTTTGAATTCATCTGCAAAGTGATCACTTTCTGACTAGCCCATAGTCATCCACCACTTCTCTCTCTCTCTTTTGGTTTCTGTCTCCAGGACAGCTGGGAGATAGTGGAGGGCCTCAGGGGGGTTCCTGCCATCATGCAGGAGCCTGACAGACAGGAGGGGCTCCTGCTGAAGAGGAGGAAGTGGCCAATGAAGGGATGGCACAAGGTGAGCCTCACACCGAGTCAAGTCAAGGTTGAGTTAAGTTCAACAAGGAAACTAGATGTGCTTTACATAAAATAAAATTACAGCTCACGCAAACAAAAGGGCAGGACTTTTGCATTGGGTTCCCAATAAATATTAATATTTACAAGTGAAGAAGATAGTCTGTGGGGGTCTTTTCTTCTGCAGATATCAATCACCAAAACGACAATCAAAAAAGTATAACATGGCAAATGCTTAGAAATGTATCACTGATGAGACATTTATATAATGCATATGTTTTCCTCATAGTGAAATTTTTAAATTGATTAAAAAGGTTTTATAAGATTGTGACCTCAGAAAAAGTGGTTTGGTTTCACTGCATGCCATCCACAAATGATGTATTTATACCAAGGAGAGCTCAGAATATCCAACAAAAATGTCCTACTTCCCACCTCAGAGCTTTCAAGTGGTTGAGATCAAAACAAAATGGAAGCCGATAGAAACTGGTGTTTGTTTGGCTGCTTTTACAACATCAGAAGCTGTGGAATAGATGTTATACTGTATGTCTTTTGGAAAAACTTTAAAAGCTGTTATTTTTTGTTCAAACCTGTCAGCAATAGTCATGTTGTTGCTTGTATTTTGTACGTCACAGTACTAAATCTTGGCTAAGTCGGAGCTCTGACCAGGAATTATGAGTAGGAGGGCCGTTCATGTGGATTATTTCTACTCGGGATGTCGGAAAAAAGATTACATTAATGTACATAGCTGTCAAAAGGATAAGACACAAAAAGAGCTTGAGATCTTATTTCCATCGTCAAGGGGAGAGGAATGTTAATTCTGTATGCTTTCTGTCCATGCAGAGATACTTTGTGCTGGAGAAAGGCATTCTGAAGTATTCAAAGCGCGGGACCGATGTAAGTATTCCATCAATTATGTAGGCGCCCTGTCGTCCATTCCTGTACACCACACATGTGCGCACAGGCACACACACACACACACACACACACACACACACACACACACACACACACACACACACACACACACACACACACACACACACACACACACACACACACACACACACACACACACACACACACACACTTGACACTAAATTGTTTTGCCTAACTCTATCTGTGTGTTTGCTTAGCTGAAGAAAGGAAAGCTCCATGGCTGCATTGATGTTGGCCTGTCGGTCATGTCCATTAAGAAGAAATCCATGTGCATCGATTTGGACACAGAAGATAACATTTATCACCTCAAGGTAACACACACACAAATACACACACACACACGCGCACACGCGCACGCACCCAGGGTGATTTTAGTTTCAAAATGGTCCCTTTCCAATTAGTAGTATTAGTTTTTGAGAAAACCCTGCCCTGGCCTGGCCACCCCTCCCTTGAAGCCAGTGGTATCAATTCAGCAACAGCTAAGGTGTGGCAAGGTCACCTGATAGCATCAATCACAATGGCCAGGAAACACTTCATTTCCGACATACGTAGGCTATTAACAAAGGTACACCAGTATCGCATGACAAACTGCATCATCATTTAAACATCTTCAACTAGAACTCTCCACGACACATTCACATTCGCGTCGCGTATAAAGGGAAAAAGACCAAAATAACACAACAAACAATGGTGCTAAAGTAGATTAAATGAATCCATTTCTATCTCAATTATGGATTTACAGTGGGGCAGAAGGGGCATGTGTTCCGAATACATGGCGTCTAGACTGTCCTCCTAGCACTATGATATTGGGTACTGCACTGCACTAAGTATTCTGACAACGGGTTCAGCAGGTCTTGCATAACCGAGGGGCATGCCCAGGGCCGCACTAAGACCCCTCAGGGCCGTGGAACAACACAAAATCAAAGCCCCCCCCCTCAACATTAATCGGACAATATCGGGTGCGTTCGCGCGCCCATCGAATGAACGCGCACCGCACGTGCGTTCGGTGCATGTGCCACCGCCAGCACGAGCGGCGCTGACAGTCACACTGCACAGCCTTTCTAACAGTCTGTTTCTGCTATAACTACAGTGTCTAAACTGTCTATCATTCTCACAGGGCCCTGCAGGCTGAGGGCCGTGGAACACAAGTTCCACGGTTAATGCGGCCCTGGGCATGCCTTCCCAATGGACAGAATTTATTTGTATTTTAACAAGCAAATTAGAATTTTGACCAGGGTGCCAAGCTATGGCAGCTGCCACACCTTGCCATACTCAACTGACACCCTTGCTTGAAGCACCAATACTTATATTCTGTGCCCATGCAAAAACATGGAGTCTCAACATATTTAACACGAATGGTGTTCTTTTTTCCCCCCAAGTATTGAAACATTTCTGTATGGTCGCTATTGAGGATCTGAGTCAATCAGTCTCTTCTTTTAAATCACTTCTTCAAAAACATACGTCAAGCCCTTTTCTTAGTGGTTTTGCCTTCTGTGTCAGTTCTATTGTTTTACTAGATTTTACTTCCTAATTTTAATTGATTTTACCCATGATTTTGTTTGCTGTTTTAATTCTTATGGTTAGCATGCTGCTATTTTACCTTGTTCTGTAAAGCGTTTTATAACCTTGTTTGGAAAAGTGGTATACAAATAAATTCATTATTGTGACATTGCTAACTCCGCTGTCAACAGCTGCATTGACCAGATCAGAAATGCATTGAAATTCAGCCAAAATAATGAAAAATATGTTTTCAAAACAGACCCAGAAGGAACATCCTTCTTGGCCACTTAATCCGAAATAACCACCACATGCCCATCTAGTTGTCAGCACAGGGTTTAAGTGTTCTATGGTTATGTCTGGAATTTGGACATTAACTGCATCTGGAGAAGAAGGAAAAAAACACCCCAAAACATGAATGACTAAAAGAAAAGCTAAATGATCCTTTAATTCTATTTCTATATAACTTTAAAGGTTCTATGACATTCATTTTAACTTTTTTTTTATTTTTTATGTTTTTTGGGGGGTTTTATGACCTCAAATACACCAAAGAAATCTGAACTTTGAACATTCAGTGGATTTTCTGTGGTCTGGGGTTTTCTGAATAATTAGGCTGAAAAGTAATCTGAGCTTGGCCCTTCGACAGTGAGGTCACAGTCGATTAATCCCGCCCACTCTCCTCCTCGCCCCTCCCCTCCCCTATCCTTTCCTTTGGGGGGGGCGGAGCAGAGGCAATGATTGACAGGCAAAATCCCTCACCAGCGACACCCGCAGGCAAAGATTTCTTTTTTTATTGCAGTTGAAAAGGCTTTAGAAATGTGAGAGAAAAACACCTGCCATGGATCAATGGAGTGGAATTTTTTGTTAAAACTTTCTATACACGTTTGAAGGACCATGACAAAGACTTTTAACTCTTTCAGTGCCACAATACGTCAAATACGTCATGAGGCCTGACGCCCCGTGTGCCACACTACGTCAAATACGTCATGAAAAAATAAAAAAAAATAAAAAAATAATCTTTTTTTTTTTTTTTTTTTTTTTTGAAAAACATGTTCAGAACTCAAGATATGATGATTTGAAGATTTGCTGCTCCATTCACTTCTTGTTTAACTTTTTACTGAAAAAGGCTGTATCTCGGCTCCTAAGCACTTTTTTTTTTACAATTAATTTTGGTTGTGGCACTCAGAACCCAAATTCCATAAATAAGAAAGAGTTAATGTGTGGTAAAACTGAACGTCATGAAACCTTTAAGTCAATATTTTAATTTCAGTCAAGTTCTTGTTTTACACACAAGCTTAGTTTTAGTTAAAATTTAACACATTTATTTTTTCATAGATTGTTCTCGTGTTAGTTAACATTTCTTTTGGCTATAATCTTGCCCGCACACATACACCAGCCACTTCATTAGGTACGCCTGTCCAACTGCGCTTGAACGCAAATTACCAATCAGCCGATAACATGGCAGATCCATTCGGCCGGTAGACTTACAAGACGGTCTGCTGCAGTTCAAACCGAGGATCAGAAAGGGGGAAGAAAGGTGATTTAAGTGACTTTGAATGTGGCACGGCAAAAAATCTAAATAAATGTATTAAAAAAGTAGCAGATCCACAAGCTCAAAACGCGGCGCAAAGCTACGCGTTTTGGACTTGTAGATCTGCTACTTTTGATATTTTTTTAATGAATCCTGAAAAGTCCGTTTTGGACATATGAGGTTTCCAGTCCACCCAACAGAGACGATATATATATTAGCAACATGTTTTTCAGAGAACTCGGGTAGGATTTAGAAGGAGTTTTTAGAATCGGCCTCAGGTCTTAATGGCTTAATCCTGAGGGAAATAAAGTAAACTTTGGTACAATTCAGTTGACCTTTCCATGGCTGTAGTGTACACACACACACACACACACACACACACACACACACACACACACACACACACACACACACACACACACACACAGCAGCAACATTGCTCCTCTTTCCGTACACACTGCCGTTCCCAGCTGACCGTGCAAAATCTGTCTTTTGTTCCGTCGGCCAGGTGAAGTCTGCAGAGCTGTTTGACGAGTGGGTGTCAAAGCTGCGAACTCACCGTGTTTTCCGTCAGAATGAGATCGCCAGGGACCCCTACGAGAGGAACCTGTTCCACCCGCACACCGCCTCCTCCCCCGCCCCCAACGACGCCGCCTGGAAGGTAACGCATCCGAACGTTGTTGAGGAAAACGTTCTGATAAAGAAAGAAGAAACACTTTTCCATCCATTTTTAACTCAAAGACTGTAGAAATGTAACATTGCTGGAAATCATTGAATGTGCTTGCATGTTGGTGTCATCATTATTTGAACATTCTGCGAAAATAGGCGAACAGTTGCCGAAAATAGCTGATAGCTTGTAGATAAGCCATCTGGGCTCAGCAAATAGGCTATCTCGTCTCCAATTTGTGCAGAATTCGGCAGCTAGATTATTGACTAACTCTAGGAGGCGCGACCACATCACACCAGTCCTGGCGTCCCTTCACTGGCTACCGGTGAGTTTCAGAATTGATTTTAAGATTTTACTGACGACTTTTAACCGATTGACTGCCAGAATTATTTCAGATTTTTTGCTGTTGCCTGCCAGAGATTTTTCATTGAAAAAACAAAAAGTACTCAGGAGCCGAGATACAGAATTTTTAAGTTTTAAGTTAACAAGGAAGTGGATAGTAGTCTAGATCTTCGAAAAATCATATCTCTTTTTTTTTCTTTTTCTAAAAACGCATATATGCATTATTGGCAGGCAAGTGATGGATTCTAAAGAACGCATATATGCGTTATTGGCAGGCAATGTGTTAAAGCCTTGTGAGGTCAGGCTCCCAGTTCCATTTTAGACATGCTGGAACCATATGAGCCTGTGCGCAACCTTAGATCCTCAGGCAGGGCTCTCTTGACTGTTCCCCAAACTCGCCTCGTCACTGTGGGTGATCTGGCTTTTGCAGCCTGGGCACCTAGACTCTGGATCGCCCTGCCTCAGGACGTAAGGGTTGCAAAACTCAGTGTCATCTTTTAAATCACTTCTGAAAACCTACTTTTATACCAAGGCCTTCTCTTAGATGATTTTGTTTATTTTACCATCTGTTTTTAAGCTGAATCCTTACAGCGTAAACAGCAAAAAAAAACATTAAGCTGGGCCTGGGCCGCGGCGTGGCAGTCCAGGCACCCTAGGCTGCAATGCCAGCCTGACAGCGTGTCGCGGGTTCGAACCCCGATCCTGACGACCTTTGCTACATGTCACTCCCCATCTCTCTCCTCATTTTCCTGTCAGTCTACTGTCCTGGCATAAAAGCCCCCAAAAAAAGAAAACATCTAAAAAAAAAACGATAAAGCTGAATCGTTCTTGGTGTACTGTATTTATATAGCCACTGTAAAGTCCTTTGTAAACATGTTTTGAAAAGCGCTTTATAAATAACGTTTATTATTATTGTTGTAAGCTATTTTCATTGAGAAGATTTGATGTAGAGGGGGGAAAAAAGTAGGGGGCCAAATATAGACCAGTCAACAAGGTTCTCTCTCTGTTTATATGTCACGTTCTCTCTGTCTGTCTTTCTCTATCAGAGGTCTACTCTCACAAAGCAGGCGTCCGTACAGCAGGCTAAGGTCAGTGCCTGGCTCCACACTTCAGAGGACATGAACAAATGTTGCAGAGGTTGGTCTCTTACTGCTGTCACCACTGTTTCATTACTTTATTATTAGAATTGTATTATTTAAATCTTTTTATGAATATCATTAGTTGCTATTTTTATCTACTCATCCTGCTGGCTGCTCACTGCCTCTGACATATTTCTTTCTCGTGGAGTGTCTTGCACAGCATTGCAGGTCTCTTATCTGTGTCAGTGTCGTTCTGTTTGAATTGTGTTTTTTAGATGTTTCTTTTAAAGGTTCTAAGCTTCTGTCTCTCACTGTCTGTCTGTCAGACTTAGAGGAATGTGAGTCTTACCTCTTGGAACTCAACTTGCTGCTGAGGAGCATGGAAGTACTTCACAGAACATACTCCGCCCCTGCCATCAGTGCATTACAGGTATACACAAACATGCACGCACGGACGCACCCACATACACACACGTGTACACACATTTCCAAGTATTCTTGAACATAGTAGTAGTTGCATACTGTAAATGGTGGACATTCCAGGGCATGCATCTAGCAATGCATGCCCTCTAAGCACAGCAGTCAGCAGTCAATAACATCCTCAGAAATGTGTAGTGTCTGAGTCAGATTTCACCAAGTCCAGGTATACTCTGGTTCTTGCACTTGATGCTTTACAAATCTGTTAACGTTCTCCGTGAACGAAAGAGTGTTGTGATTGGTCAAAAAATATAGTTTCCGGGGGAAATAGGTACGACGGAAATTCCGCCCCTATAGACACTCTCAGCTTTAGGTCGTGACCAGGCTTTTCCCTTCGCAGATGAGTAAGGCTGGGAACGAGGCTAAGCCAGGTGTGACTGCTAAAATCAGCCTTCCCACACACATTCAAGGGAGATACAGGGCCTCTGTCATGACATGTTTTATCTACCCCTGAGAGCTCTCTCTCTCTCTCTCTCACTCACTCACTCACACACACACACACACACACACACACACACACACACACACACACACACACACACACACACACACACACACACACACACACACACACACACACACACACACTCACACTCACACACACACATCCCTGGATATATTTACATGAGCACAGTTGCTGTGACATAAAGGAGATTTAATGTAAGCATTTGCAGCATTATTCCATTGTGTATATGGTTATTCTTCTAGTCCATCTCTACAAAGGAACGTGTCCGTTATTCTGTTCTTCGTGGTGTTTTAGGCAGCTGGCTATGACATCCCCAAGAAGGAGAAGAGACCGAGGAGATGGCGCTCCAAAAACAGTGGCAAAGATGGCAAAACTAGTCTTCAGGTACACACTCATGCACTCACGCACGTATGCATGCATGTATTGCATTACATTACAGTCATTTAGCAGTCGCTTTTATCCAAAGCGACTTACAATAAGTGCATTCAACATAGGTAGGGAACGAAACTACTAATCACAAGAGGCATTAAGTGCATTCTCTTCCCAATGCACATACACACACACACACACACACACACACACACATGCACGCACGCACACGCACATAACTTGTAATACATGTACTGACTGGCTGGTCTGCTGTTCTCTCAAATCAGAATCATCTTTTAAAGCTGTTATCAAAATACACCTCTTTATTAACCATTTTCTATCCTCCGTCTCTTGTCCAGGTACCGAGTTGTATTTCCTCTGACTCCCCTCGCCGCCACGCCTCCCACCCCAACCTCTCCATCACTGCTGAGCCCAGTTGCCAGGATCCTGGCCCCCTATCGCCAGACTCGCCCACGGACGCAAACCATCTGCAGGAGGACTTCTGCAGGCTGGCCAACAACAGTGAGTCCTTCTCTCCTCTGTCCCAGGGGGGGGGGCGTGTGGTTTCTGGCGAACTCTTAGCAGCTCCATACGGAGGGGAATATTTTTCCTTAATGCTGTATCACTTAACTTTTTATCGTTTATCTTATCTGTCTGGATCCAGTTCACGCTACGTTGAAGTCTGCCTTCAGCTCCCTGTCAGCAGAGAGAGACAGGTTGAGACACACCATCGACCTGCAGGCCCCAACTCCGCCACAGGTGATCTGCTTAAAGAACGCTTATGCCTCGGTAAGTGTGTGAGGTTGCCCTTTTGAGCATGTGTACTGTAGGTGTACATGCATGTGTGCGCACACATTTCTGGTGTGTGCGTTCTCATACGCCCCACACTCATGGAATGTGTGAATGACGACCACGAGACTCACTCCAGCCGTTTCTCTCCCATCGACCAATAAGGATCTCCCGGACGGTTCCCGCTCCCTGGTGCACCAGGCTTCCAATGACAGCAAAGCGTCCGATTCTCTGTCGGAGTTCTTTGACGCTCAGGAGTACCTCCTCTCGTCTTCTTCCTCAGAGGTCAGATTACAGACATTACACGCAGCTCGTTCCAATGCTCAATAATATCCCCTCTTGTTGAACTTAATGTACGTTTGTTAGATAAGATTCGAATAACTGTTCCCAACATGGGACATATACATTCAGGGACAGAAGTACTGTATGTACAGATGCCATGTGATGCAGGCTGTTGGCCTCCGGCTGTCCTTTTGGCTGACATTTTGTGTCTTTGATCCCTGTGTCCAGATGTCAGACGATGACTCCTACATCAGTGATATCAGCGACACTGTCTCCATGGATACCTACGTCAACGAGGGAGGCAGCCAAAGGCACGGCTCAGGTACACTGCGGCTTTCAAAACGGCTGCTCTCCTATAGGCAGTCTCCCTCTCCACTCACACCATGTTCTTAACCCATTAAGACCGGGAAAGAATCTGTGTCATTTTTTGATTTCTTTGGCTATTCAAAAATAGCAGATATACAAGCTCATAGCTTGTAGATCTGCTATTTTTTTTTAATCGTGTACATTTGTACAAATCTTTGAGAATATATATATATATATATATATATATATATATATATATATATATATATATATATATATATATATATATATATATATATATATATATATATATATATATATATATATATATATATATATATATAATTATTTTTTTAAAGCAAACATTTGTAACTCAAATCTTTGCTTCTGGGGATTCTACAAATGTCTTCTAAATCCTAACAGTTTTCTGAAAAACGTATGTTGCTGTATAATATCAGTGGTGCTCAAACCTTTTCATGTCAAGGACCCCCAAAATTATGTTTGTTTGGCCGCTGAAAATATTTTGTTCCAGGGACCCCCAGAAGCAAAGATTTGAGTCAAACATTTTCCCTTTTAAAAATATATATTTTCATAGATTTGCACAAACTTTATCAAAAATAGCTACAAGCTACAATAGCTACAATAATCTAAATGCTCGTATAGCTTGTATATCTGCAAATTTTGAACAGCCAAAGTATAAAATAATGGTTTAAGTGGTTACACAGATGCGTTCCCGGTCTTAAAGGGTTAATCCTCTCTCTTACTCATTCCGTCTTCCCTTTTTTGACCTTTCTCCCTCTCCAGTCAGTAGCGGCGTGGTGCGCCGTCGCTCCGCCCTGCCCGCTCCCGCTCCCAGCAGCGGGGGCGTGAGCCTGTGGAACATCCTGCGGAACAACATTGGCAAGGACCTGTCCAAGGTGTCCATGCCCGTGCAGCTCAACGAGCCGCTCAACACCCTGCAGAGGCTGTGCGAGGAGCTGGAGTACAGCGAGCTGCTGGACACGGCCAACCAGACCCACGACCCCTTCCAGCGCATGGTGAGGAGGGCTCACGTGTGTGTGTGTGTGTCTATGTATAGGTATTTCACGTGTGTACGGGAAGCACGTGCGACTGACTCGCAACCAGTGGTGGAAGAAGTACTCAGATGTTTTACTTAAGTAAAAGTAGCAATACCGCGATGTAAAAATGCTCTGTTACAAGTAAAAGGCCTGTGTGCAAAAGTATTGGCATCAAATTATACTTAAAGTACCAAAAGTAAAAGTGCTAAAATGTTTGAAAAGAGCAGATCTACAAGCTTGTAGATTGGCTATTTTCAAATAGCTTAGGTATAAAATAGCGCTAAAGTGGTTAATGTATGTTTTATAATGTAATCATTTATATCTGCAAACTAACTAGTAACTAAAGTTTTTTAATCATTGTAGTGGAGTAAAAGCACAATTTTTGCCTCTGAGATGTAGTGGAGTAAAAGTACTGGAAATTGTAAATACTCCCGTAAAGTAAAAGTACCTAAACATTTTACTTAAGTACAGTACTTGAGTAAATGCACTTAGTTACTTTACACCACTGCTTGCAACCAACAAAATGGCATTGGAAAGTGACCGCCTAAGAGGAACGGACTCTGCCGTTACACCACCAGCTCACCTCACGCTGCGTTCACACTGGCAGATACAACAGATACAAAGATACAAAGCTACACGGCATATTTATAGCTTTGTAGCTGAAGTTGAAACCAGCCAAACTTCTTTGAAGATTTGTAGCTGTTGTAGAATTTGTTGCAGCTACAAACGTCTTTGTATCTTCATGTTGCTGGCTTTCATTGAAAATGAAAACTGTATCTTTGTAGCTGCATTAGAGCCTCACATCAAGACCTAAATAGAAAATAAATACGTGTCTTGTGTTCGAAAATTTTCACCAAAAGAAAGATAATATATCTTTAATAATATATATATATATATATATATATATATATATATATATTATATTTATATATATATTAAAGTTTTACTATCTAAATTCTTCGTACATACATATATATCTGCCTTTTCTGTCTATTTTGAAATAGATGCTCATACCATTTACATAACAAGCATGCACGCACACACACGCTGTACTTCAGTCATGCTTTACTGTGTAAGGAATTGGACACAGGACCTCTAACGGTGCACAGAGAATTGTTTCATATACATGTTGTTGACACTGTATATGATGCGTGCACACGTGCCTGTGTTTCATGTACAAACACATACACACGTGGAGTTTAGCACCACGTGCACACATGCCTACACTAACAGGTTTTATTGCACGTACAATGTACCCCCCACACACACACACACACACACACACACACACACACACACACACACACACACACACACACACACACACACACACACACACACACCTATCTCCCAGTGCTTTACCTGAACACACCCTCTTCCCCTGACTTCCACACAGGCGTACGTGGCAACGTTTGCAGTTTCGGCGTATGCATCCAGCTACTTCCGAGCTGGAAGCAAACCTTTTAACCCTGTCCTGGGAGAGACCTACGAGTGTGACAGACCTGACAAGGGCTTCAGGTTCATAGCGGAACAGGTATGGCCCTCAGCACTAGCAAACACTTCAGTACCTCATACACAAATATGAAGCTCCTTCAGGAAATTGGGGTTTCCTGTTCATTGTGTGAAAACGGCACGTGATACAGCATTTTATGATCCAACCTGAAAATGTATTTTCTATTTACTAAAACAAGGGGAGTTCCTGAACAAATAATGATAATAATAATAAGCTTTATTTATATAGAACCTTTTAAGAACAATGCCACAAAGTGCTTGACAGAAGAATCCACAACACAAATATAAAAACCAATGCATGACAATAAACAGAAGCAAGATATAAAGAAATACATTAAAACTAAGACGACTGGGGGTTGAAAGCAGCTTTATAAAGGGCACAGGCTCAGCAAGCCTTATGTCCTCGGGTAGGGCATTCCAAAGTGTCGGAACTCTGATTGCAAAAGCACGGTCACCTTTTAGTTTTCAAGTGGCACTTTGGAATGACCAGCAGTGCTTTGCCCGAAGATAGAGGTGAGTAAATCTGATAATTATGTAGGATTTCTAAAGGAAATGGGCAGGAGGTGCAAAGAAGGTAGAATGGGTGTTATGTGATCACATTTTCTGGAGCCAGTTAAAAACCATGCATTCTGAACAAGCTGCAGATGGTTTGGGAGAGGCAGGAATGGAGGGCAATACAGCAACAGACACTATGGCAATCATCAGCTTAACTCATTCACTGCCTGAATTATTTCTGGCCGCGTTTGCCCA
Source organism: Gymnoscopelus braueri (assembly GCF_963280865.1). Classification (NCBI taxonomy): domain Eukaryota; kingdom Metazoa; phylum Chordata; class Actinopteri; order Myctophiformes; family Myctophidae; genus Gymnoscopelus; species Gymnoscopelus braueri. The sequence goes on along the minus strand of NC_137613.1, from coordinate 35,699,430 downwards.
CTGCCAGAGATTTTTCATTGAAAAAATAAAAGTACTCAGGAGCCGAGATACAGAATTTTTAAGTTAACAAGGAAGTGGATGGGAGTCTAGATCTTCTTGAAAACATTAAAATTACGTTTTTTACGTCCTAGGCAGGGAATGAGTTAACTTTAAACACATTTTCTTACACTCCCTTAACCCATTAAGACCTGAGGCCGATTCTACAAATGCCTTCTAAATCAGTAGTTCTCACACTTTCACGATTTTTCAAAAATGTTCAAAAATAGCAGATGTACAAGCTCGCGGCACGAAGTGACGCGCTGTGAGCTTGTACATCTGCTATTTTTCAATAGCCAACGCAAAAATCAAAAATGACACTGATGCTTTCCCGGTTTTAATGGGTTAAATTTGTTTTCACTGTGAAGGTACATATACAGACTCTCATCTCTGCTCTCTTCCTCAGGTGAGCCATCACCCACCAGTGTCGGCATGTCACTCCGATTCAAAGAACTTCACCTTTTGGCAAGGTTAGCATGATGGATGCATGTTCATGTTAAACTAGAATACGTTTCCTCCCTCTGCTTTGAGATCCTCTCGTTGTAGTTGGCTGGAAAAGGCCATGGAACTTATACAGCAAAAATATGTTTCACATGTTTCAAAAGTTACTGCCAAAAGTAAGACAAAATCGTCCCTGGAAATATATTTTTAAATTATAATATATTTTACATACATTTTTGTATTTTAGATATATTTTGCACACTCAAAATACATTCTCTTCTCTCAGGGAATGCACTTATCTTTTTTTGCTGTACGTTGTGTGCTATTGCATTTCAGGACACTGAAATGACTTCACTCTTGTTAAAAACTAAAACTAGGTGTGACAAAATATTTTAAATAAAATGTCTTTTAGTATTCAAATGTGTCAAACACAAGCATGAGGAGGCACTGAGGCATATGTTTATGGAGACTGTGATGGCCGAACTTCTTAAATCTTGCCCCTGTCAAATACAGCAATATATTCCAATAATAAAAATAAACAAATCAAAACTATTACTGAAAGTGATCAAAACTAAACTGAAACAAGCAAACCCACTCTGTAAACTAACTGAAACTACACTGAATTGAATAAAATACAAAACTATAAAACTGTTACTCTCGTCTATCCCAGTGCTCACGTGCTCCTTTTGTCTTCCGTTTCAATCAGATGTCCGGTGGAAGAATAAATTCTGGGGGAAATCCATGGAGATTGTTCCTATGGGAACCACCCATGTCACACTACCTGCGTAGGTCCTTTATAACTCTCAATTCTGTGTTACTCTCAATTCTGTGTTGTTGTGTCTGTAAGCATTTGCGCAAGTGTTGCCTCTGTGTGTGTGCGCTGCCTGTGTTTTGGTCGGGGTTGCGTGTATGTGTGTACAATTGTGCCCACTTGCATGTTCTGTGTGTGCAAGAGTGTACCCTTTTTTGTACACACCTGCACAGGGTTATGATCTTTAATTGTGTGTGTGCGCGTGCTGCAGGTTCGGGGACCACTATGAATGGAACAAAGTCACGTCATGTATTCACAACATCCTGAGTGGCCAGCGATGGATAGAACACTATGGAGAAATGTCCATCAAGAACGTCAACAATGATGCCTGCCAGTGTAAAGTCACTTTCGTCAAGGTCAGGAAGACTGCCACATTTAATCCATGGTGTTTGTCTTCAGGGCTGCAACTATAGATTATCTTCTTAGCTATTATTCTACCAGTTACGTTTTTGAATAATTTAATAATCAAGAAGTGTTTTTATTTTGGATAATTATTTTAAAATATATATCAACAAATCTACGTGAAAATATTCCAAATATATTTTTTATAATGGACTAAATTGATTAGTCTGATTAACCAGCCATGTTTTATACTTTTGTGAAAGAAATTGTGAAAATAGCTCACAATGTGTCGCATCCTGATGTGTTGAGAGCTTGTACATCATAAAGTTTTCCCCTATTTTTGCTATCTTTTTATCATTTTATTTGTATAATCGCTTAAATAGATTAGTTTGATTAACTGTTGTACCCCTATTTGTATTGTTTCTTCCTTACTTCTCAAGACCAGACAAAGTGTGTATGCATGGGCGAGTCTTTAGTCAAACAGCACCATCTTCTGGACAAAAACACAGTTTTCAAAAGCTGGAATCTGGGCTCTGAGTGAATGTTCAGTTCATTGATTGAAACCTTTTAACCTTTTAGTAATGTTCAGTTCATACTATCTACTGTTCAGTGTACTGAAAGCTAGAAGACTAGAAATGTGTACACAAAATATGTACAAGAATGGGTACACTTAAAAATGCCTGTATGCCTTACTTATTCCTGGATTAGCCAACACAGCTGCTTGACATTGTACCTGAATGGCTCAATATCACTGCCTACTACTGAATGAGAGTGTAGACTGCATAAAGACTGGTGTATATTATGCACTTGCCCTTCTTTTCTTTCATTTTTACTATTTGAATCCACCCATAGTTTTAATCAGCTTCTAAAAAGTAGGTAGAATCAAGTCATTCAATGATAAGAGTTGATATTCATATTCTAAATCTTCTCTTTTTAGGGGCAGGATGTTGTTGTCTGAGGCTTGAATAGAAATATTGATTTTGTTTTCAGGCCAGATCATGGAGCTCTACTGTGAATGAGATCGAGGGTGTGATCACAGACAGACAGGGGAAGGTGGTACACTCAATATTTGGGAAGTGGCATGAGGGCGTGTACCAAGGGGACCCACCTTCTGCCACCTGCATCTGGAGACCAAGTAAGAGTGTGTCTGTCTGTCTGTCTGTCTGTATGCATGTGTATGAATTGCAATACAAATTCCAACTCCTGTGTAATGCGTTTACTCTGATCTTGCACTTGTAAGTCACTCTGGATAAGAGCATCTGCTATATGCCTAAATTGTGAAATATTGTGTTTGTGTGTAGACTCCATGCCAGAGGACCAACTGATGTATTACGGTTTCACTCAGTTTGCGGTGGAGCTGAATGAGTTGGATGCTACAGAGAGAGCTCTGCTGCCCCCTACAGACACACGCTACAGACTGGACCAGAGGTCGGTGCTCTGCTTTTGTCTCCATATTCTCCATTTCACTACCATAGAATTACAGGTGTCCATCTCCATTCAGTTTTATTCTATCAGCGGTGTCAAAGATAATGAGACCTATATAACTAACATTAAAGTCAGCAGTGCAGGATACAGGTTGGGATGTTAGTGGAGAGTAGGACCGAAATGCAGACGGGCAGAGCAGATCGATAACCTAAAGGGTTTATTGTAAAGCGAACATGTCCAAACAGGGGCAGCAGAATCCAAAATACAGCCACCAGATTAAATACTACAAGAACTGGCAGGGCAGAATCTGAAGAAAGCTCAGAAAACATAGGCACATAGGCACCAAACATAGGATTTACAAACTGACAAAGAACATAGAAGACAGACTAACACAGAACTACAAAAGCTACGCATTGAACATGCTGTGCATAGAGCACAATAGTGTCTCAGTTGCTTTGTGGTTTAGCTAATAACTCTTTTTTTTCTCTCTCCTTCTGTTGTGCAGATTGTTGGAGGAGGGTAACGTGGAGGGGGCCGAGGAACAGAAACAGAGAATAGAGCAGCTCCAGAGAGAGAGGAGGAAAGTCCTAACTGACAACAACTTGACGCACCAGCCACGCTTCTTCAAGTATGCAACTGTGTGTGTGTGTGTGTGTGTGTGTGTGTGTGTGCGCGCGTGCGCATGCGTTAGGGCTGTCAACTTTCCTCAGAAATGATATTCGAATATTGGTCTAAAAAATGTGCAGATATTCGAATATATTCGAATATTATTATTATTATTATTTAAAAAAATATATATATATTTCTTTGACAGAAACATTACAAAAATCAATGTATCGAGTGCTCGGATCCAATAAAACATATCTTTTGTTTGTTTTTATAACTTCATACATTGTTTTTTGTATTGTCCCTGTCAAATAAACATAAAAAAATGTTTTTTTTTTTTTTTTAATTCGAATATTAATTCTCATATTCGAATATACATATTTTCCCAATATTCGTTTGACAGCCCTAGCGTGCGTGCGTGTATAAGAGCAGGAATATGTATCTTTCTTTGAGTGAGAGATAAGACTGGGTGTGCATGTGTGTTTGTTTCCATGTAATGTGTTTGTCATGTGTGTAAGCGGATGGCGCGCTTGCCGATGCACAAGGCCATCGGCTGTCTTGTTTTTAAGTGGTTTAAAAGTCATGCACATGTGCTGGACAATGAGTCAACCAAATGAGGCACTCCCTCCGTTTGTAATTTGCAATTACAATTAGACAAATAGCCTGCATCTTTTGGAAATCAGTCGGAGTGAAAAATCCTTTATTTGTGATAAATTTGCAGGCATATACAACTGACATGAGCACAAAAGAACAAACGAAAGTACATAATATTGTACAGATAGGACACATAGAAACAACAAGGACAAGACGCATTTAATGAGATTTGCAGGCATATACAACTGACATGAGCACAAAAGAACAAACGAAAGTACATAATATTGTACAGATAGGACACATAGAAACAACAAGGACAAGACGCATTTAATGAGATTTGCAGGCATATACAACTGACATGAGCACAAAAGAACAAACGAAAGTACATAATATTGTACAGATAGGACACATAGAAACAACAAGGACAAGACGCATTTAATGAGATAGAATACATACGTAGGACCACAATGGAAACAAGTCCCCAGGACTTTGCGTTATCCTTTTAGCTTTAATGTCTTTGTGTACCACATGTGCCGTTTACATTTCTTTTTTCTTTTTTTAAAGATTTTTTGGGGTCTTTTTCTGCCTTTTATTGATAGTGTACAGTAGACTGACAGGAAATGGGGAGAGAGAGATGGGGAGTGACCATCGGGATTGGGATTCGAACCTGCACACATTTTAAAAGCCTTGATGGTCCGTAGTTACCTTATCTAAACTGGTTGATGTTAGCTAACATAGTTATCCTCTGCTAAGTACAACATAACATTAACCAAACAACAACCCATTCGGATGGAAATGTTGGCCTGTCAGTAGTAGTACTACCGTAGGTATCTATAAAGTACTATTCTTTCTGTTCACAGGAAGGACAAAGATGACACGTGGATCAGCTCCCACACATACTGGGAACAGCGAAGGGACCCTGGCTTCAGCCAAACAGATTTCCCTGTGCTGTGGTGACCTTTTCTTTGGCTTCACACCAAAGTGGTTTAAGGTCAGCTTAAACCGACCCCCCCTCTACTACCAATCATATGCAGTAGATGGGTGTGTAAAGACTGACCTGAGACCATCTTCTGATGTTACCGACATGGCTTCTACGCTTCGCCCTGTGTCAGGGTGCCCCGGACCAAAAATATTGACTTCCCCACTTCCTCTTTCTAGTGCTTGGAGGGTGGAGGGGTACGATGAGCTTGAAGAAGGTGGTGGGGCTTTTACTTGATTTGCTGTTTAAAGACAATCTTGTACCTAGAGCTTCCAACAGCGGGGCGGGAAGGCTCTGGTGACTTTGCGCTTTGAGGGGTGACTAAGACGGCCTAAACACATAGGGCGCTACAAGGTCTTCAGATTTTGTTTTGACTGACCAATCGCAACAGACAAAAGTAAGTGTGACATTGTATACGGTCTGGGAGGGATTTCTCTTTTTTTTTCAAGGTTCAGTGAGCTCCATTACTCTCAATGACTGTATTATGCGGACTCTGCAGAAAGGAAGTGGGCCTCACCGGGGCCCACTTCTGCTTCCTTCTGTTTCTGACTTCTGCATAGTCACCCCTCAGAATTCGTCGACAGGGTGGTATATGTTCCTTTTATGTTGTCATGTCTTGTATTTTAGGGTACACCACCCCCCCTCGTGCACATACACACAGACTACTAATTCCATGACCTTATATTTATACAATTACGTTTTGCTGCATTCCAGCATTGACCAAAGTGCCTTGTAACAGAGCACTGCGCTCAAAGAACTGCTGTAGCAGTTATGCAAGATATAAACACTCTTCAGAGAGAGCCTATATGTGGATGCATTTCCACAATATCATGACAATGTCTGACTTCAGTGTCATTTTTGGGGGATGGAAGGACGGAGATCGCAGTGATAATTTAAGAGGTGTTTTCGTCGATTGACCTCAGATTGAACCAGCTGATCAGATGTAATTGTAAGAGAGACTGACTGAAAGCCTGAATTATGCCTTCTCTTTCTCATTCATTATACTGTCATAGTAGATAACTGAAGAATAGAGCAATAAGTATGTCATATAAATCTGTCCTGTCTAAAGATAGACAATAAAGTACAACGGATGAAAGTTGTGTGTTCATTTGTATGTTTGCATGCATATGTGTACCTGCACAAATATGTTTGTTCTATATATGTTACTTTTGTTCCCTCTGAGGCGCAATGCAACCAAGACATTAAAAATCCTGAGCCCTGTGTACTATGTATGACATGTGAACAGAGATCATATCAATTCAAACCTCTCCCTAGTTTAAATATCACCATCGCCAAATGTTCAAGAGGCAGACAGAAGAGTGAAGAGACTGCCCTCTAGCAGCCATGAGTCCTAGCTCTTGATAGGCAGGTGTTAGCCCTCATCAGACACCTCATATCAAAGTTGCCCTATAAGTAATTTTCTGTTACAGTAAGTGTTCAATAGCTCTATTGTGGTAGTAATCATTCCTATACAGTATTTGTGCAGCAACAGGGGTGTCCCTGTCTCTCCAACTCTTTAGTCAACAGAAAATGCATCCTGCAGGGGTTAGGATTTTCCAGGGAAGCTCATGCTCCCACCCCCCCCCCCCAACCTATTGTTTGTATTTATCAAAATTGTAAGACAATCCAGTCTAGACATAAGTTAGGATATATACATGTACTTGCAGCTTACCCGCTTTATACACATACAGTATCATGCCTGCATTGTCTCGCTGGTGAGACAGCTACACTAAACGCGGTAGCCTATTGACCCAAAAAAAGTTTAGATAAAATAGAAGCTGGGACATCTGGTGCAGGGGTCAAATCTCTCACTGCAGACGGCACTAGTGACTCCTACAGGTTGGCCTGTTAAGAGGGGTGCGAAAACCAACAGGAATGGCGTATTCCTCTGCATTAGGCTGACCAGATCCGAACAATCCAAATGTGGGACAATGAGGAAGAGGGCCGGTTCCTGAGTCCATGGGCCTCTGGGCCTGAGACTGCCGCAGCAGGGCCCACCAACCCGCACCCCCTTCCCCTTCTAACACACAAATACATGCCAGTGAGCTAGAACCAGCCTATACACTTACATTGAATGTACGCATACAGTACAGCAACTGCCTCACATTCATAGGAAACTATAAACACGTGTACAATGTGCACAGACTGGCCATCGGGATGTTTTGGAATATTCTAGGAGGACCGGGCGGTCCATGTCTGATTGTTTTTGTTTTTTTTCTGCTACCAACATGAATATACATAATACATCATTTATATTGTGCTCTCCTGCGCACAGAGACTCGACACAATGTGGTATGGCCCCCTCGTATACCAATACTTAACTGTGACAGGAATAAATTCCTTTGACGTCACACGTTAGTTGTTATTTTCTTTACCCTGCACCTGGAACCATTTGAGTTGGATGTACAAACCAGTTCACCATTTTTCAAACTAGGACTGTATCAATGAAGAAGATTGACTACTAAATGCTTGCTCATCACCAGTGACCACGAATAGAGGAACTTCATTATGTTCTTTGCCTCAAGATCTCAAGGTGCTAGAGGAAGAGAAGCACAGATGATTGTGTCCTGCTTATTATATACACAAGCTTTGTGAATTCGACTTGCCACAGTTCATAATCGTTTTTAGAAATGCCTTTAGAAATCAAATAAGCCAGAAACATTGACACTTTCTTTCACAAACAAACACACACTTGCACCCATGATGATGAAAATGTGTCAACACGCAACAATTAGTCTACTTACAAATTATAAATGATAAACTCAAAATGCAAATGGTCTGATTAAAAAACAACACGTTTTCTTAGGAATACCTGGAATGTGAAATGATTTAAAAAAAACTCATTACAAAGATATAACAAGAAATTAAGTAATTATGACCAAGTTATGTATAGTTCATGCCAGTGATTCGCAATGTTTTCAACTTGCAACCCGCATACATTAATTCATCATGAATTCATCATGAACACATCATTAATTCCTGGTCCTCACCATAATAATGGTGAACTTAACCAAGTAGGCCTAAGTGTAATATATCATTAAGGACGCCACGCACAGTTCCACTTCTATGCGCATGGATGACCTCCTCTCCTCACTCCTCCCGGCCCGGGTTGTTTTATCTTTTTAGGGAAATGCCCGATCTTGCGCGCGCGCGCGCGCACACACACACACACACACACACACACACACACACACACACACACACACACACACACACACGCACGCACGCACGCACACACACGCACACTCACGCACGTCTTGTAAACTCCCTCCCACCATTGAACTGCTTGGAGAGTAGTCTACACTACTACGTTGTTACTACTACTACTACTACGTGTTTGTAACTTAGATTTTCTAGATTCTTCCGTTTTGGACATCAACGCTCGACTCTCAACTGAGTTGCTGCTGTGGTACGTTTATCTTGGTTTAGCCTTCTTTATTCGTGTCTTGCTAATGTATCACAAATCCGAGCGTTATCCGACGTGGCCTTGCATCTATACCTTGGATCAAGACACGTAGATTTTTTTATCGAGTCTGACTTTTGCTTTTCTACGAAAGCAAAAGTCAGACTTGATAAAATAGCCTACATATATGATTGCCTTGATCCAAGGCTAGAATCCGACGGAACAGTTGATGATCTCGTTTGAAACAAGTCGTTGTGCTTTTATGGGCGATCCAGTTTAGAGGAGCTTGTATTGTTAACTGTACTTCTCCATGTCTTTCTAAATAAAGTACTTCAATCAATCAATCAATCAATGACATAGAAAATGTGATTCACAATATTGACTGATTGTCCGCCCGGTGGTCGCGATGCAGCCGTGAGGAGATGCCTCAGTGGTGTAAAGTAGCTGTAGAATACAACTCTCGTAGACGTATTTATGATTCTGACGTTTTCAATCTACGAGAGTTGTAGGGTTCATGCCCCATGGACACAGGGACTTTCTGCACTATGCCCCGTAGACACTCCAAACATGTACAAATAAAAAATAAAGGTGCTTACCTCCAAGCTCCAAATGTGAACTGTCTCTACGTGGTAGTAGTGTAATGTAATAATCCATAACTTTCAATAAAGAAGTGTTTTAATGCCGTCTGTGGCCGATTCTGTCGGAAGTTCCCAGTGGGCGGTAGTGACGGGGCGCATCCGGTGAAACCTGGAATTACACTAAATGTAAACATAAAGTAAACGAGGGTGAAAAAATGGCGTTTGGCCACAGACGGCATTAAAACACTTCTTTATTGAAAGTTATGGATTATTACATTAAACCACCTCCACGTAGAGACAGTTAACATTTGGGGCTTGGGGGTAAGCACCTTTATATTTAATTTGTACATGTTTGGAGTGTACGGGGCATAGTGCAGAAAGTCCCTGTCTCCATGGGGCGTGAACCCTACAACTCTCGTAGATTGAAAACGCCAGAATCATAAATACGTCTACGAGAGTTGTATTCTACAGCTAGGTGTACTGTAAAGTAACAACAGCAAGTACATTTACTCAAGTACTGTACTTAAGTACAATGTTGAGATACTTGTACTTTACTGGAGTATTTCCAATACTTTTACTTCTACTCCACTACATCTCAGACAAATATTGTAGGGCCTACTTTTTACCCCACTACAATTATTTGAAAACTTTATTTACTAGTGACTTTGTAGATTATTATTAAAAACAGTTACCACTCAGTCCTATTTAAACTTTCGATCTACATGTTCAAAACGAATGGACCGAGCCGCTCCCACAGAGCAGCGGTGCAGCCCGGGGGGGGGGGGGGGGGTCGGTTTGGACGGGCGTAGATCGGTGGTGCCATTTCTCCACCGAGGCGACAGGAGTGAAAGAGGGGAAGCCACTCAGTCAGCAGAGGCCCAAGTTAAGACTTGCCCCTCTTCAAGTACCCCCTCTGTGACACTTGATGATGCATGCTGGGCAAGACCTAGAAGCTGATAAAAGTCCAATCTCTTCTGACTGGATGAAATTTGAAACCCACCAGAACATTTATTTTCTGTTTCAGTTCAAAGACATGGAGTGACTGGGAGACCCTTATTTAACAAACACTCTTGAAATTATTATTACTATCTGAATATAGAGCTTTCACAAACAACTTTTGGTTTTAACCCAAAAAATATCACATAGGCTACGCTACCATTAGCATTAAGTATAAAATAATAGTAGCCTACAGTCGACTCTACTCTAGCCCTTGCTGTTGTTGCTCTGAGTCTGAGAGTTAACCACTGAGTCTGAGAGTTCAGTTAACCACTCTCAGAGTTAACCACTCTGAGTCTGAGAGTTAACCACTAACCACTGTGTAGAGGGAAATTACCTTTCCCTCTACACAGTGGTCACACCTGTTTCTTTCTTGCAAGATAACAAACAAGATCAAATTGAATCTTTAAAGCTAAGTTAAACAAGTAGGCTAATTCTCTTCCATCCATCTACAGCTCCCCTACTGACGGCAACAATGACGTTGTTTTCCAAGGCAGTTGTCCACGTCGTCAGCCAGTTTAGCCCTCCATCTGGTAATCAATCTGGTGATCTCATCTCCGTCGTCCGTGCAGATGAATCAGATAAGCTGGTTCTCATGAGGCTGGTCATCAAGACAAATCACAACGGTTGGTTCCGGAACTGGACTCAGTACCGGCCGACTGACTTCACCCTCAGTGACATAATGTTGCAGGGTAAACTGCCACTAAAACCAGGTATGTCCTAGAGTATATGGAGACGTATGTAGGCCTACATTTGAAGGCATTCCCACATTGCTATGTGATCTGTTATAAAAACATTTTTTAGCTGATGTTCATAGCTCTTTAGTAAAAAGTGGATGGATAAAGATGGATAAAGTCATTTTGAAGCCTACTAAAGAAATTAGGATTAATTAAGAAAATATACACGTAAATTACTTTTCTTTTCTTTTTTTTCTTTAATATTAGATTTTGTTAAAGTAGTTAATAATAATAAAATAATTACTAATTTGTGATTTCATTTGGGGATAAATTTGTTTCTATGTCAACACTTAGTCACGCACGCACGCACGCACACACACACACACACACACACACACACACACACACACACACACACACACACACACACACACACACACACACACACACACACACACACACACACACTTATTTTCTAACATCTCCTGTCAGGTGTTGATGAGAAAGTCTTAGGTCAGTTCAAGGGGACCTATCGATACAATCACAGCGGGAAGCTGGTTGCCACGGTTGTACAAAAATGTACAGGCCGGGGTTCTGCTGAAGCTGTACTGAAACTAAATCCTGTCACGATCAAGAAAGAGACGGTGAATGTAAAGAAGCTGCGTGAGTCCAAAAACAGGTTGGAGTGAGTCATCCTATTTAAATCATTTAGTTTTGCTGATTTATATATACACACACACATGCATGTCTGCACGCACGCACGCATGCATGCACGCACACACACACACTATGTCTCATTACACCTGCTCTGTGTCAGGTGCGACAAGCAAAACGAGCTTGTGCAGCAGATGCAGGAGGCGAAGAAGGCACCAAAGTGTCCGCATGTTCTGGCCTTGCTGACAGAGAGAGTCGTCACAACCAGCTCCTGGGATATCCGTGAGAACTGGAAGCGCACCGGTGGAGCTGAGGTGAGGCTGAGTGTGTGAATGTGAAGTGGACGCTGCATATGTGCGTGTGTATGTTCATTTAAGTTCATGATGATGCTTGATTTGATTGTGCTCAAATGTTCTTTCTGTGTGTGTGTGTGTGTGTGTGTGTGTGTGTGTGTGTGTGTGTGTGTGTGTGTGTGTGTGTGTGTGTGTGTGTGTGTGTGTGTGTGTGCGCACGCGCGCCCGTTTGTGTCTTTTCTCAGGCGGGTGGGCCAGACACTGTTGATGCCAGTTTAGAAGTGACCAAAGACGAGTCCATAACGATTCCTGCTGGCACAGTAATCGCCTATGGACTTCGGAAACTAAACATCAAGGATGGTTACCTTGGTTAGTGTGTGTGTGTGTGTCAGAGTCATTTTTATCCCGTTGATGGGTATTCTGTAGGTATACATAAACTTTTCAGTTGGTCACATTGACCAACTAGTGCAACTTTTCAGACATCTCCTTAACTATGTTTCACCCATTTAATTGCAACGGGTCCTGCCCTCCAGTCTCTGCTTATAAGCACAGACTGGAGGGCAGGACCCGTTGCAATTAAATGGGTGAAAGTAAAAGTTTCACTTTCAGAATGTGGGAGCGACTCACTCTCTTACCAGCCTGATCTCCAGAGATCTCCGTAACATTGCACGGATCCAGTGCACTTCATTCCGTGGATTGTCGCCTAGAAACCCCGAAATTGCGTGCATATGTACGGCGAGTCCCACGGTGTGCGTAACCAGTCGCAAGCAGTCCCCACAACAAAATGTACGATTCTGTGCCTATCGGTACATAACTCAAACGGCGCTGAGTAGGCACAGGCGAACGTCACACCGTTCAGGACGGCAACTCGGTCGCCTTAGCTCCCTCGGTGGTCCTTCACGGGGTGACAGTTCGCCTGTGACTGCGCGCCTCCGTCATGGTTTAGTCACAATGGGGGAGATGCGAGGCGGCTATGCACGGAATTTCAGGTTTTTCCGTGTCTATTCACAGAATTTCAAAAACTTAAAAAACGTTCAAAGAGAACGTTTCCTCTGGAGATCGGGTTGCTCTTACACTCCAAGAACATGAGAAATCAAGAAAAAAAGAGCTTACTGACCACTGCAATGCAAAACAATATGATTTTTGTTGTTAATTGAATATGAGGGACTTATTTAAAGGTAGGGTAAGTGATATATTTTGGTATTTTTAGTTTTTTGTTTGTGTTTTTGTGTGCCTGTTGTGTTTTTTATGTTGCTGTTTGCATGTGTGTGTTTATGTGTGTAGTTTTCCCAGAGCCAGCTTTGCAGCTTGATTGTGCTGGAGACATTGAGCAAGACTCCATCTCTGATGAGGATCTTGGTACTGTATGTGTTTATTTACTCACTCACTCACTCACTCACCATGGTGGCCATGTTGTGGGAATAATGGTCAAATTAATCCTGACTATCAGTGTACTCGTAAAGACCATGCCTTCAAACAATACATGTTTGGGTTGTTCATTTATTGAATATAAAAGAGAAAAGGTGAAATCTGTATGGAATTAAAGGAATGAAAGATGGATGGAAGGAGGGGTGATGGGGTTAGGGGATGAAGGGGTGAGGTGAAAAATATATAAAGAGAGGGAAGAATGAGGGGATTATGAGAGTTTGATTGATTGATTGAATACTTTATTAGTCAGAAATGTAAACAGCACGAGGTACAGTCAGACATTAACACATTCACTGCCAGAGTTTATTCATAATATACTCACCCAGTGCCAGCTATTTGTGTTTTATAACCTTTTCAACCGGTCACAGAAATGTTATATCCATTTTGATCCATCATCTTACCATGTTTATAAACACACACGACCGATGTACCAGCCCCCAAAGGATTACGTTTTCTGAGGCGAGCTGTCTTGAGTTAGTTTTCGCCAGCGCAAACAGGCTGCAGGCACCATATCCGACAATAAAGCACGTATCCCCTCCCCCCCCCCCCCCCCCCCCGCTGGCCACAGAACATTTATATATATTATGATAGCGTGTCAGACCGTTGGTAAACACAAAGGGGATAACTGTTCGTCGTCCAGAGAAAAGAAAATATAACCGGAGCTTTCCCTTTCGTTTTTATACTATGTGAAAACTACCATGTCTAGCCAAAACCAGGGCAAGACCAGTTAACTCGAGATAAAACCGTAAACAGGAAACGGTTTACAGATATTTTTTGCATAGGATGAGTCAAAAGCGAATGTGAAGAGAAAATGATCAAGGATGGTACAGAGAACAGCGCGATCGTTCATTAAACCACAAAAAGACCACTTCGTGTAGATCTACGCAATTGGCACGCAACGCAACGCAACGCAACGCAACGCAACGCAACGCAACGCAACATATTTAATTCACGTAGATCTACGCGATTGGCAGTCAATGTGTTAAGGCTAAAAGGATAACACAAAAAAATCCTGGGGACTTGTTACCATCGTGGTCCTATGTATTCAGTTCATCAACATAGTATAAAAAAAATAACACAATAATACACATCATCAACAAATACAAAACACTATATGTACAAAGTTGGGTAGTGTTGTGGGGGTGAAGGATGGAATGGGGAGGAAGGTAGGAGAGAGGCATGGAGTATGAGTGAGAGAATTGAAGTGAAGGGGTTAGGGGAGAGGGAGAATTGAGGGGGATGAGGAGTGGATGAGGCGACTGTGATTCAGACGTAGAGGGTTTCAGCCATAGACATATAAAGGTAGACGCCTCTTCCGGCTCTGAGGCGTCTGTATTTCGGGCGCCATTTTGGAGAAGGCAAGATTCCGCGTGCGTCACAGAAGGGGACGTTTGGTAGGCCAATCAGAGGCAGGTGGGGGCGGGTCTTTTCGTAACCCAGCTCTTAACTAGTTAGTTGGAACTTGGCAAACTCCACACTCGGAATTCTGGAGACTTCTTGTAAAGTAAGTAATGCAGATATTTAACAATAATTTAACTCTTGAGAGTGTAACATTTTATACTCAAGAGTTAAAGATCTATAAGGGTCCATTTGGTTATCAACTCTCCATCATTTAGCTGGGGACCACCTGGAGTGGAACCCCCTCAAGGACCACTGGTGGTCCCCGGACCACTGGTTGAGAACCACTGCATTAGAAGGATAGATTCTGACAAGTCCCGGAAAAGACGCACTGTGATTGGCCAGTAGTCAACGTGCTGTGAGCGCTATGATTGGCCAGTAGTCACTTTGAGTGGCAGCTTGCCTTCTCCTAAATGGCGGCCGCGATACAGGTCGCTCCAATGAACTGCAGAGGCCAATGAGGTAGATCTAGGTTTCTATATCTATGGTTTCAGCAAAAACCATGCCCCCCAACACCTCCCAGCGAACGCCTCCCAGGTGATGGGAAGCCATTTTGATTGGATAGCGGTTCAAATAACAACCAATATCTACGATAGCTCGTTCTGTTAATACATTCACAGGCTCTAATCTCACTGTGAGATAAGGTGTTATTACTTTGTAATTATTATATAAAAGCATGTGTGGTCAAAATAAATTATATGTGTGAGAACTCCAGCGTCCAACATACAGTATATTTTTGAGTATATGTTTTGGCAAATCTTTGTTTGTTTGTGTCATCTTTTAATCTCACTCTGTAGATTCTACAGAGTTACAAAACCTGGGAAAACATCTGCCTCCGCTGGCAGAGCTTCCCCAGTCGACTCGTTCTGCTCTGTTCCAGAGGTTCTGTGAAGCGATGAAGGACAGAGATTCTCTCTTAGATGTAGAGATCACTGTGAGTGACAAAGCAACCTGACACTTCATTCTTATTCAAAACCTGGTGGCACTATAATGACCACAAGTGTCCTCTTCAATGTTCAATATTGTATGCATTACATCTCATACTGGCACCCGAGAGTAAATGTGTCTCCTCAACATTTTAGCAACAATAACAAAAAAAATAATTAAAGAATAACAACTGAAGATGTAGTCAGATAAAACAAAGCTAAATATATACAATAATACCAAATTTGCGATGCCTTTATGAGGTGCTGTGTATATGGGTCCTACTTCTAAATACGGTATATATAGTATGTGTATGCACAATACATTTATGTATGCATATGTTTATGGGTGGGCAGGCAACAGGACATGCAAATTCTCTTCCCTTAACTTAGGCTTCTCTCTCTTTCTCAATCATTATCTCTCTCTTGCTCTCCCCCCCCCCTCCCCTCTCTCAATGTCATTCACCTTTCAACTGTAATTTTACTTCTTTGTTTTTATCACCTGTTACCTCTGTCTTTTTTTCAGTTGGAGGAGTGGTGCACAGGTATTGCACCAGTGGTTACTGAACAAAATGCGTCAGTCAGTCTCAGCAACTCTGCAAGTGCCATATTGGAGCTGCTCAAACCCAACCCAGACAGTCACATGGAGTGGCTTGGGTGCCCTGGCACCCCAGGGGGACCCCTGACCGCTGCTCATCTATTGGTCAGCGCAATGGAAGGTTAGTGTACAAAAACTACATGCATGTAAACAGGAAGATAGGGCTCACACACTTAGTTACAGTTTATATAATTGAGTGTGGGACTTTGTTTGACAACACACACAAGTTATTACTCTTTGAGCTTGTATGGCTCTGTTGAACTTCAGCTCTGCTTTGATGTACATAATACAGTGTCTATGTATATATTTTATACTTCAACTTCTGCATAACATAATCTAACTTCTGTATTGTGCCATTTTGTAGAGTTACCTGATGAAGCACTGAGCCTTGTGAGAGAGTGCAGTCCTGATGTTCTGAAGGCCTTCAATGCCCTGGTCAGTCTAACATTGTCTGTCTGTCTGTCTGTCTGTCTGTTTGTCTGTCTGTCTGTCCTTTTAAATTGTGTATCTATTCTGTGGAAGTTACTGATTGGTCTCTTTGTCTGTATTTTTGCTTGGTCTGTCATATCCTTCCCGCAGTTGATCATGCTGGATCTAAAGAATCAGAAGAAGAGCTGCTCTCCTCTTCCCCTGGAGTCCCTGCCCCTCCCCCTACAGGATGACAAGGCTTTCCATTGGGTGCAACAGCTGCTCATCACATCCAATGTGGACCTCAGGAGAGAGGCTGGAGGGCTGTTGGCAGAGAGAGAAAGTGATGCAGGAGTGCTGCCACTGGTCCTGTGTGTCACAGTACAAGGCCTGTGTTATTTGTTGTGATGGGAACTATCGTTCATTTCAGTGACTCGAGTCATTTCGTTCCTGTTCACTAAATAGATTAGTTCCGATAGACAGAGCACCGAAGTCTGACGTAATGTACGCATCCTACCTGGGTCACGGTTTCCAGGACTGGAAAAGGTTTGGAATTCAGCAAATGCTTTGGAAAACCAAAAGCATGTCAAACTTTATGTGAACATTATATACCTGTGGCCAGGACGTCACATGACAAAAATAATAGATCTACAAGCTAACAACATGTTGCATTGTGATACGTTATTAGCTTGTAGATCTGTTCTTTTTGTCACGTGACCCCTTTGCTCGAGTCTGTCTTGGGGCATTGATAGCACACTGGTGTAAGAGCCTCATTATTGCACCGTATGATTGCAATAGGTCTGGAAATGGGATAGAAAACATTGGATAAGTTATGGAAATGTTTTAAAAATTCATTGTTAAAAATGTGTGGGAACCCTGTGTTGATCACAGGTATATGAACCAGAAGTTCGCTGTCATTGTCAGGGAGTTTTCACCTGAAGGGAAGAAAATATTTTTTCATCACTGTCGCTGTGGCGCAGAAATATGTTTGGCATGTTGATTCTTGAATCTTCACTGTCTGGATGTTCTGCAATCCAAAGATTGGCTTTAATAATGTGTATGCAATGAGTTAATAAAGGATTATATTTTGCTGCATGAAAAACTGCCTGCATCGTATGCTTTGGACGCTAATACACAGCGAATGTTGTGATGGCAAATATGGCAAACAAACAACCAGCGTGGTTGATTTCTTGTCCACCTTTGGAGTTACATCATGGGAAACTACACAACCCAAACCTCTACCAATGTGGTCTTGCCCTTTAAGTAGCGTATAGTACTTGAGTAAATGTATTTAGTTACTTTCCACCACTGCCCACATTGCTATAGAGTATTTGTTCAGCAACAGGGGTCTTCCCTGTCTCTCCAGCTCTTTAGTCAACAGAAAATGCATCCTGCAGGGGTGTTACGGCCCTTTACCTGGCTCGAACACCAAGGACCACAACATAATAATAGGACAAAAATCTGGTCTCACTTGCATTGAGTTTATTTCAAATTCAAAGAAATAATACGTCAAGTGTTTTTATAACAATAACAGAAGCAAGATATAAAGAAATACATTAAAACTAAGACGACTGGGGGTTGAAAGCAGCTTTATAAAGGGCACAGCCTCAGCAAGCCTTATGTCCTCGGGTAGGGCATTCCAAAGTGTCGGAACTCTGATTGCAAAAGCACGGTCACCTTTAGTTTTCAAGTGGCACCTTGGAATGACCACCAGTGCTTTGCCCGAAGATAGAGGTGAGTAAAATCGGATCTGTAGGAGTTCTAAAAGAAATGGGCAGGAAGTGCAAAGAAGCTAGAATGGGTGATATGTGATCACATTTTCTGGAGCCAGTTAAAAAACATGCATTCTGAACAAGCTGCAGATGGTTTGGGAGAGGCAGGAATGGAGGGCATTACAGCAACAAACACAATGGCAATCATCAACTTTTAACTTTAAACACATTTTCTTACATTCCCTTAAATTTGTTTTCACTGTGAAGGTACATATAAAGACTCATCTCTGCTCTCTTCCTCAGGTGAGCCATCACCCACCAGTGTCGGCATGTCACTCTGATTCAAAGAACTTCACCTTTTGGCAAGGTTTGCATGATGGATGCATGTTCATGTTAAAGTATAATACGTTTCCTCCCTCTGCTTTGAGATCCTCTCATTGTAGTTGGCTGAAAAAGGCCATGGAACTTATACTGCAAAAATGTTTCACATGTTTCAAAAGTTACTGCCAAAAGTAAGACAAACATTTTCAACTTTTGAATCGTCCCTGGAAATAAATGTTTAAATTAAATTATATTTTACATACATTTTTGTATTTTAGATATATTTTGCACACTCAAAATACATTCTCTTCTCCCAGGGAATGCACTTATCTTTTTGCTTTTTTTGCTGTACGGTGTGTTCTATTGCATTTCGGGACACTGAAATGACTTCACTCTTGTTAAAAACTAAAACTAGGTGTGACAAAATATTTTAAATAAAGTGTCTTTTAGTATTCAAATGTGTCAAACACAAGCATGAGGAGGCACTGAGGCATATGTTTATGGAGACTGTGATGGCCGAACTTCTTAAATCTTGCCCCTGACAACAAATACAGCAATATATTCAAATAATAAAAATAAACAAATCAAAACTATTATTGAAAGTGATAAAAATAAAACTGAAACAAGCAAACCCACTCTGTAAACTAACTGAAACTACACTGAATTGAATAAAATACAAAACTATAAAACTGTTACTCTCGTCTATCCCAGTGCTCACATGCTCCTTTGTCTTCCGTTTCAATCAGATGTCCGGTGGAAGAATACATTCTGGGGGAATAGTGTTTTTATTTCGGAATATATATCAACAAATCTACGTGGAAATATTCAAAATATATTTTTTATAATGGACTAAATTGATTAGTCTGATTAATCAGCCTTGTTTTATACTTTTGTGAAAGAAATTGTGAAAATAGCTCACAATGTGTCGCATCCTGATGTGTTGTGAGCTTGTACATCATAAAGTTTTCCCCTATTTTTGCTATCTTTTTATCATTTTATTTTTTATAATCGCTTAAATAGATTAGTTTGATTAACTGTTGTAGCCTACCCCTATTTGTATTGTTTCTTCCTTACTTCTCAAGACCAGATGGGCGAGTCTTTAGTCAAACAGCACCATCTTCTGGACAAAAACACAGTTTTAAAAAGCTGGAATCTGGGCTCTGAGTGAATGTTCAGTTCATTGATTGAAACCTTTAGTAATGTTCAGTTCATACTATCTACTGTTCAGTGTGCTGAAAGCTAGAAGACTAGAAATGTGTACACAAAATATGTACAAGAATGGGTACACTTAAAAATGCCTGTATGCCTTACTTATTCCTGGATTAGCCAACACAGCTGCTTGACCTTGTACCTGAATGGCTCAATATCACCGCCTACTACTGAATGAGAGTGTAGACTGCATAAAGACTGGACTGCTTACGAAACATCCCTAGTGTGATTGAAAGAATAAAATAAATAAGGAAGGGGGGGGGGGTATATTATGCACTTGCCCTTTTCTTTCATTTTTACTATTTGAATCCACCCATAGTTTTAATCAGCTTCTAAAAAGTAGGTAGAATCAAGTAATTCATAGTAGTAGTATTCATGTAGTGGCCGGGATTTACGTGTCCGCCGATCCTTCCCCACTCGAAACAAACCGAAACTCATTTAACAATACCGTCCTCGGAGCAGACAAAACCACGGAAAGATATTCACAGTTTAACTTGCTCTTTCATCATAGAAACAAGTGGGCTTATAACCAAAACGATCCATGTTCTCTGGGAGAAGTGGTGTTAGTGTTCCGTGTAGAAATATTGTTAGTCGGAATGAAATCATAGTCGCACCACCGGAAGTGAAAGGCTGAAGGCAGACCAAAACCCCGGTTTCCTTGCGCACGGGTGCTACGTCTTCTTCCTCCCAGAGCCAACTGAGATAGTCAAAAACAGCAGAGGGCGCTGTTTTTCCTTTTCATTTGGCGATGGGTTCCCAGATTGGTCTGCATGTGTATGAATCGCAATATACAAATTCCAACTCCTGTGTAATGCGTTTACTCTGATCTTACAATTGTAAATCACTCTGGGTAAGAGCATCTGCTAAATGCCTAAATTGTAAAATATTGTGTTTGTGTGTAGACTCCATGCCAGAGGACCAACTGATGTATTACGGTTTCACTCAGTTTGCGGTGGGGCTGAATGAGTTGGATGCTGCAGAGAGAGCTCTGCTGCCCCCTACAGACACACGCTACAGACTGGACCAGAGGTCAGTGCTCTGCTTGTGTCTCCATATTCTCCATTTCACTACCATAGAATTACAGGTGTCCATCTCCATTCAGTGTTATTCTATCAGCGGTGTCAAAGATAATGAGACCTATATAACTAACATTAAAGTCAGCAGTGCAGGATACAGGTTGGGATGTAATAACCGTTCCAGACCACGACTGGAGCGGCGTTCAATACAGATAGGAGGTCCCCGGGCTCAGGGACCTTTTAAACAAGCAAACAAGCAACACACAGAAGCATAAAACTGTATATTTACAACAACCTGTTCTCCGCCATGGTGATTTCAGAGCAAATTCGACTGTGTTAGCAGGCCCGTGGCCTTCAGGGAATTTGCGGCAAATTTTTAGTCTAAGTCTGGTCACCATCTGTAAGCCCTTTAATAACTTAATCCCTACCATAATATCCAGTCCCCGACTTAAGACAAACTATGGATCTGAGGATAACACAGTTATAAGAAAGGCAGGTGGCAGAGGGGCCCCCTAAACTTACTGGCCCGCTTCAACAGAAATATTCAACTTGACCTTCACTCAGTCAAGAGACTCCACTGAAACAACCTATCTTACTCCTCTGACTAGAGAAATGCACTGAAGCTCATGTGTTATACAAACCCACTACATTCCCATTGCCTACCACCCAGAGAATTATTGTTACTCTTAAGTCTAGTCACATAGGGATAATGAGCCAACACATGCAAACCATATCACTCTTTACGCCACCATGCCAACCCACAGCACATCATCATAGCACACCATCATTGCAAAACAACCCAATGCTCACAATTCATTGCATACCAAACATTGCACTCCAAAAACATTACTCAATACATTACTCCGCACAGCATTGCATCAAACGTTGGTATCAAACTTCGCATCAGTTACAAATCTCTACCTGTATGGGGTGTGAATTGAATGTGTATGAATGTTGCCGTGGTGTAGAATTCTCATACTCACCGAGGGCGTGATGGTGTCCTTCAAAAGAAACCCCTAGTCTATTTATCTTTATAACACTAACTCAGAAAATGAGGCTTTTTGGAAGATTAAAAGCTTCCCTTTATTTGCTCAGTTCATAGTGGGATTACAGATGTGTATTTAACAATACAAAATACAAATACAAAATACCAATAGAAATGAAATTAGTAATGTTTCATGTCTGTCTGGTCAGAGTACAAATGCCTTAATTTAGGCTTGTCCTAAACTAATTTAGAATTTAGATTAAAAAGAGGAGGTTCCATTTAGATCTCATTCAGCCTGAAATACAGGCTAGTCTAAATTTGGTAATTCCAAAAATGTCCTTAAAGTAGCACTAAATAGGTTTAATCTCAAAATAGAGAAATTTACCCTTTTTGATTTAATTAATTGTAATATTTGACCTTCCAAATTTAAGCAATTTTTACCTTCTTAATGTAAGTAATTTTTACCTTCCTAATTTAATAATCTAATAAAATTAGTACGGTCTAAATTAAGCTCTCCAGACATCAGTGTGTGTATGTGTGTGCACGTAGGTGTGCACGTAGGTGACTTTTCGAAAGTTAAGAAAGTCAGTGTGTGTGTATTTGCGTGCACATAGGAGTGCATGCCTATTCTTAGAAGTCAGACGCTATAGGTGATTCTCAGAAGTCAGTGTGTCTGTATGTGCAACCCGATCTCCAGAGATTACCGTAACATTGCACGGAACGAGTGCACTTCATTCCGTGGATAGCCGCCTCGGAACTCCCGAATTGCGTGCATATGGTACGGCGCTCCCTTTGTGACAAAACCATTTCGGAGGCGCGCAGTCACAGGCGAACTGTCCCCCCGTGAAGGACCACCGAGGGAGCTAAGGCGACCGAGTTGCCGTCCTGAACGGTGGGACGTTCGCCTGTGCCTACTCAGCGCCGTTTGAGTTATGTACCGATAGGCACAGAATCGTAATTTTTTTTGTGGGTACTGCTCTGCTTCCGGGTTTTTCCGGGTTGCGACTGGTTACGCCCACCGTGGGACTCGCCGTACATATGCACGCAATTCGGGAGTTCCGAGGCGGCTATCCACGGAATGAAGTGCACTCGTTCCGTGCAATGTTACGGTAATCTCTGGAGATCAGGCTGGTATGTGGGTGTATGTGTGACTTGTCCAACAGCTACCCACACACACAAAAAACGCTTACTTTGCACCATGCACGACATTATCAGCATGGCCATATATGGGCATACTGAGGGGTTAGATGTCCCCCAAAATGTGTTTTATACCTGAGCATAATTCCGTAAATGTAATTATACTGCATATTATCAGCAATTATATATGATTAAATTAAATCATTAATAACATCAGAAAATCTAATGATTCACACTTGCATGTGTGCATGTAACATTTGGTTAAAACTATCAAATCTTGGGTACTCTTTGACCTCACTGATCAGCCATAGATTCAGGCTGTATGTCACGTACGCAGTAATCTCTCAAGAACAGATTCTGCTGATAGTACAAACAGCAGAGGGCGCTGTTTTTCATTCTTATTTGGTTCTGGGTTCCCAGATTGCGTACGCAGTGAGTGCAGCTCACATACAGGAAATGCACGTAAAGGAAATGCAGGCCTCTGCCTGCTGCAAGCCTTCGAGTGCACCCCAGCAGTCATTTCAACCAGTCAATATCATATTCTTTCTTTAGGCAAATCAAGTGATAACATAATTTAAAGCCTGGGTCATTCCAGAATTGGAGGACATTTTACGTCCCACCCAAGAAATGTCAAATAATCCATTTACAAAATACTAAATAATGCAGTTGTCGTGTAACTTTGACTTGTCCTGAGACCAAATCTAAATCAACATGGAGAAAAAAACGTTTGAACATATTTAAAAAAAATACCAAATAAGTCTGTAGTACCCCTAAAATGCTACTTTTCTCTTGTCCCACCCCCTTGGTGACCAAATTGAATCTCAGATAAAACTGCTGATTTAAATCTACTTTCTTTTGCATTATTTTGTTCATAGATGTCTCTTGTAGATGTGCAAACATATTTTTTAATTAACATAATATTTTAAATAAGTATTATTATGCAAGGAACTTGTGTCCCACAACTTGCATGCAACCCTGTTACCTTAACCTTTTTAGCATGGTAAAAGAAGAAGAAAAGTGTGAGTCACATGACACACTAGAAGTGACATCATCAGACACTTTCCTAACAGCATGGGTAGAGCAAAGGTATCTCC
This sequence comes from Gymnoscopelus braueri, assembly GCF_963280865.1. Lineage (NCBI taxonomy): Eukaryota > Metazoa > Chordata > Actinopteri > Myctophiformes > Myctophidae > Gymnoscopelus > Gymnoscopelus braueri. The sequence goes on along the minus strand of NC_137613.1, from coordinate 35,675,366 downwards.
TCTCTTCTATTATTCATATTTTTATAACATTGTCAGCCTTGCTTGAATGTCTCAACCTACCTCACGCAACCCTGTTATGCATATTTCCAGAATAAGATAAATACTTGACAAAAACATCTGTACTTATTTACTTATGTGAGTTTGTCCTCTTGGTAAATCCTAACAGCTAGCTTCTATTCCTGAGAAAAAGCTAACATTAGCATAGATTTGCAATCCTGTTACTTGCAGCCCTGTTACTGTGATTAGAGTAACAGGGTTGTACAACATTAACAGGGTTGCATTAATAGAATTAAAACACTATTATTTATGGTTAAATTAAAAACATTACATAATCTAAACTATAATTTAGGTTAATCTACGTATTTTAAACATTATTGAATTTTACAGACTATATTGCTTCATTTTATTTTAACCATGTAGTCAAAATGAGTTATAGTTGTTTGGTGGCAGTGGTGGGATGGTATGCCTTTATGAATTTGACAACTGTGAAGTAGACCATGATGCCAGGTGGTCGTGGAAGAGGCTGAGCTACCAGGCTGAACCCAGTTGAACTGGGGAGTCAAGAAAGTGTTTGGCGTGAGGGGAGCATGGAGTTGGGGCCTCCAGTTAAAGGGGTTGTCATCTCTGTTCCCGATCCATCTGACTGTTCTCTGGTAGCCGCCAAACCAAGTGATTAAGGACCAGTGGTGCGACCAAAAGAGGCTACAGTGAGTACTCCAATGGCACCACCTGTTGATACTAGCTTCATGGAAGAGATGAGGAACTTTATGTGTCGTTCTAAACGGACTGAATAAATCTTGTTCTGGCCGTAACCAAGTCCAAACAGCTTCTGGTGCAATGGACACAGAGACATCACGACAGCCCAGAGACCTGATAATCCACCTAACCGAACTCCAGCCTCTCATGTTTCAGAACTGAGAATCCCAGACATCAGAGAAGGTGAGGATGCTGAGAGCTTCTCTGTGCGGTTTGAGTGCATGGGGGTGGAGGCAGGGAAAATGGGTTGCCCCGGTTGTCACTTTATTGACCAGACGGGCCCTTGAAGCATATGCTGGCATGGATGAACAACAACAGTCAGAGTCATATGAAGCTATCAAAACAGCAGTACCAAACAAATACAATGCTACTGAAGAGACTTATCGACAGAGGTTCTGCAGCACCATTGTTCCAGCAGAGGAGACTGTCCGAGAGATCTGACTGAAGGGGCTGTACAAGTGATGGATGCGTCCAGGCAGTCGTACCAAGGACGAGATTGGAGAGGTCATCATTCTACTACTACTACGCTACTACTTGCTGGGGAGGGAGTTCAAGCTGCTGACTGACCACTGAGCCCTAAGGTGGATGCACTAGCTCGATGCAACATCAGAATGCCTGCATCCTCCAGGCATAGTCTATAGCCCTCCAACCATACCAGTTCACTATTAAGCATTTTTGTGGTAAGAAAAACCTTATTATTTTTCAAGGTTATGTGTGAGCCAAAGGGAGAAGGGGTGAAAAATATCATGGAGACACATTTCTCCAGTTCCAAAATTTCAAACATGTAATCACATTCATATTCAGGTATGAGGTCATTGATTGTGTAATGTTTGCAAGGGGAAGGTTCGGATTCCTCTTGCTCATGTTTTCACTATTCACTTTCACTATTCTTTGTCTACAGACTTAAATTCCTGGACATAACCATTTAAGAAGGAGTGTTCATCCCCCTTAAGTTGTCATGTGATTTCCTGGTTATATTGATTTTCTGGTTGTATTATTAATTTCACAGAAGGAAATACTTTGTTAATTTATTAACATTAACACAGTATGTGTTATTGTCTGCATTGTACACATGGTTATGGTAAATGGTTATGTCCCTATAACTTAAGAGGCTTGACAGGTTAGGTCTAATTGAGGTGTGATCAATGCCACCTGTGTCTAAGTGGAACTACTTAGTTAGAGTCTTCCCTCAAGTTAGCTGGTGATCAGGTATAAAAGGTCTCCTGTTTGCAAAATAAAACCCTGATTTTCTGGAACAGCTCTGCTGCATCCTAGTCCATTTTCCATTTCCACACTACCTACCAACCATCCTCATGTGAAACATATTAAAAGTTATTCAAATAATATTTCATTTTCTGTTATTAAAAGTTATTAAAAGACTAATTATGTGGTCTTGAGCATTTATTTGTCACGTTGAAAATAATCTATAATCAGAATTAATGTAGCTATTCAACCCTGTTACTGTAATTTCAACCCTGTTACCATTAACATTTTAATCAAATATTAACATAAATGTCTTTCTCAACGCATAAGGGTTTGACCTATTGTCCTTTAAAGAGTAAGTGATTATATGCATAATGGGTTAGAGCAAATATTTGAAAATTAATACTTAAATTAGTAAAGTGAAACATGCCACAATTGAAAAGTTGTGCAAGATAGATTTCAAAAGTTGCTTAAACTAATTGAAATAAATTCATATCTGAAATCAAATGTTTATTCGGAGAGAATGTTACTTCTTTAACCTAATGGTAAAGGAATTATATTTAAAAAATACATTAATGCACTTTTTGCAGGTTCCTGAGTGTTGGTAACAGGGTTGCGCCAGGTATAGCAAACAATAAATAAAACATGTAATAAAAAATATATCTTTGATGCCTGAGCTGAGCCAATCAAGCTTTTGATAGTTTAGTACCTATTATTGATGAATATATAACAGAAATGTGTCAAATAGAAGGTTAATTTTTCAAAAATTTTGAAAGCCCAAATGTCCTCCAATTCTGGAATGACCCGCCTACATCCTAAAGTGAGCTGTTCAACATAAATTACGTTCTAATACATTTCCAGATGTTCAACAGATGTTAGTGGAGAGTAGGACCGAAATGCAGACAGGCAGAGCAGATCGATAACAAAAACTTTTTTTGTAAAGCGAACATGTCCAAACAGGGGCAGACAAAATCCAAAATACAGGCACCAGATTAAATACTACAAGAACTGGCAGGGCAGAATCTGAAGAAAGCTCAGAAAACATAGGCACATAGGCACATAGGCACCAAACAAACAAACTGACAAAGAACATAGAAGACAGACTAACACAGAACTACAAAAGCTACACATTGAACATGCTGCTATCCTCATTACAATAGTGTCTCAGTTGCTTTGTGGTTTAGCTAATAACTATTTTTTTTCTCTCTCCTTCTGTTGTGCAGATTGTTGGAGGAGGGTAACGTGGAGGGGGCCGAGGAACAGAAACAGAGAATAGAGCAGCTCCAGAGAGAGAGGAGGAAAGTCCTAACTGACAACAACTTGACGCACCAGCCACGCTTCTTCAAGTATGCAACTGTGTGTGTGTGTGTGTGTGTTGCCACGTACGCCTGTGTGGAAGTCAGGGGAAGAGGGTGTGTTTTAGGTAAAGCACTGGGAGATAGGCGTGTGTGTGTGTGTGTGTGCGCGTGTGTGTGTGTGTGTGTGTGTGTGTGTGTGTGTGTGTGTGTGTGTGTGTGTGTGTGTGTGTGTGTGTGTGTGTGTGTGTGTGTGTGTGTGTGTGTGTGTGTGTGTGTGTGTGTGTGTGTGCGCGCGCGCGCTTGCACATGCGTTAGGGCTGTCAACTTTCCTCAGAAATGATATTCGAATATTGGTCTTAAAATGTGCAGATATTCGAATATATTCGAATATTATTATTATTATTAAAAAAACATATATCTTTTTTTGACAGAAACAGTACAAAAATCAATGTATCGAGTGCTCGGATCCAATAAAACATATCTTTTGTTTGTTTTTATAACTTCATACATAGTTTTTTGTATTGTCCCTGTCAAATAAACATTTTTACGGGGCCAGGCTGCCAGCATGGCTCCGTTTTGATATTGGCATTATTTTTCTTCTCCTTCTTCTGCCACTTTTTGCAGTTCTGGCTTAACCGTGCATACGCTTTTTACAAAACTCAGCCATATGGTAGATGGTCATGAAAAATTATCAAAAAATTAATCTCACAATCTTTCGTCAAAGGGTGGCGCTATAGCACTCAATTGAAAGTGTCTACCTTGAACAGGTACAACTCATGCCCTGTTTGACCTACAGCCATGAAACTTCAATACACACATGCGGCTCTTCATGCCCGACAATTTGGTCTGACTTTTGACCTCTGACCTTTAGATCTCCCACTATTTTGAATTATATGAAAAACATTCATTGGGTCTTAAAAGCTTCATTCTTTCACTTATGGAAAATCCGCCGCCAAGGTGTTGTCGGCATAGGTCCAAAGTTCAAGTGTTAAACATTTCGTGCAGATTGCTCAAAAATTCCAGGAGGAGATTTTAACTATTGCGGAGGAGTTTTAACTATTGCAGTTTTATGACAATTATTCATCTGCCCCTAACACATACATGCAGACTGTTTGTTTGAAACTTTGCAGTAATGTAGAGGGTCATTCCAAATATCACTGAAACCAATCTTACTCCAATTGGTCAAAGGGGGGCGCTATAGCAATTTTTTGAAAATGCTAACTTTAAACAAGCAAAAGTCATGCCTCGTTTGGCCCAAAGTCGTGAAACTTGCTTACACTTGTGCCTTGACTCATGAGGAACACATCTATCATTATCCACACACCTGCTTTATTATTATTATTTATTATTATCCACACACCTGCTTTATTATTATTATTTATTATTATTATCCACACACCTGCTTTATTATGATTTATTTATTATTATCCACACACCTGCTTTATTATTATTTATTTATTATTATCCACACACCTGCTTTATTATTATTATTTATTATTATCCACACACCTGCTTTACTATTAGGATTTATTATTATACACACACCTGCTTTACTATTAGGATTTATTATTATACACACACCTGCTTTACTATTAGGATTTATTATTATCCACACACCTGCTTTATTATTATTATTTATTATTATCCACACACCTGCTTTACTATGAGGATTTATTATCCACACACCTGCTTTACTATTAGGATTTATTATTATACACACACCTGCTTTATTATTATTATTTATTATTATCCACACACCTGCTTTATTATTATTATTTATTATTATCCACACACCTGCTTTACTATGAGGATTTATTATCCACATACCTGCTTTATTATTATTATTATTTATTATTATACACATACCTGCTTTATTATTATCCAAACACCTGCCTCATTTCTTTATTTTATTTTATTCAATATTTGTCATATAAGCCAAGAGCCTAAAAATAGCTGATCTACAAGGGCTTGTAGATCAGCTATTTTTCGGTGCACAACACCAACTTGCAATAAAGTGTAAATGAATCATAACTCTATCTCTAATCACTAAACCAAACCTCTAAATGTCTAACCCTAACCTGAATATTTTCATAATTGTAAACGTGTCTCTAAAAATCTTTCTTAACCATAAAACAAACATATTTCTTGTGAGGAAACACACACACACACACACACACACACACACACACACACACACACACACACACACACACACACACACACACACACACACACACACACACACACACACACACACACACACACACACACACACACACACACACACACACACACACACACACACACACACGGTGCAAAACATAGTCTCGGTCACGCCTTCGGCTTGGAGGAGACAATAATAATAATCTGATGGCAGTTAGGAGCCCTGGCATCAAACCACTGACACACTGCATTCCTTTAAAAGGTCTCATACCTTCATTAATGTGTTATCAGGTTCAGTATCTGTTCCCATTGTTCCTTTTAGCACACCTTACATCTCACCCATGCATGCTTTAAGACTCTCTCATCAACACAGAATACCTGTTCACATGAATGGAAACCACAGCTATTAAAGCTACCGTGTTCACATGAATGGAATCCACAGCTATTAAAGCTACCGTGACAAACACACATCTGGTCAAACCTGATCTCCTCTTGTCCTCAACTAACACTGTCCTCACTCTGTGGCATCCATGATCCACACACCTGCTTTATTACGGGGCCAGGCTCTGCAGAGCAAGGCTCCGTTTTGTTATTGGCATTATTCACTATTTATGGGGCAATCAAGCTTTTGATAGTTTAGTACCTATTATTGATGAATATATAACAGAAATGTGTCAAATAGAAGGTTAATTTTTCAAAAATTTTGAAAGCCCAAATGTCCTCCAATTCTGGAATGACCCGCCTACATCCTAAAGTGAGCTGTTCAACATAAATTACGTTCTAATACATTTCCAGATGTTCAACAGATGTTAGTGGAGAGTAGGACCGAAATGCAGACAGGCAGAGCAGATCGATAACAAAAACTTTTTTTGTAAAGCGAACATGTCCAAACAGGGGCAGACAAAATCCAAAATACAGGCACCAGATTAAATACTACAAGAACTGGCAGGGCAGAATCTGAAGAAAGCTCAGAAAACATAGGCACATAGGCACCAAACAAACAAACTGACAAAGAACATAGAAGACAGACTAACACAGAACTACAAAAGCTACACATTGAACATGCTGCTATCCTCATTACAATAGTGTCTCAGTTGCTTTGTGGTTTAGCTAATAACTATTTTTTTTCTCTCTCCTTCTGTTGTGCAGATTGTTGGAGGAGGGTAACGTGGAGGGGGCCGAGGAACAGAAACAGAGAATAGAGCAGCTCCAGAGAGAGAGGAGGAAAGTCCTAACTGACAACAACTTGACGCACCAGCCACGCTTCTTCAAGTATGCAACTGTGTGTGTGTGTGTGTGTGTTGCCACGTACGCCTGTGTGGAAGTCAGGGGAAGAGGGTGTGTTTTAGGTAAAGCACTGGGAGATAGGCGTGTGTGTGTGTGTGTGTGCGTGTGCGTGTGCGTGTGCGTGTGTGTGTGTGTGTGCGCGCGCTTGCACATGCGTTAGGGCTGTCAACTTTCCTCAGAAATGATATTCGAATATTGGTCTTAAAATGTGCAGATATTCGAATATATTCGAATATTATTATTATTATTAAAAAAACATATATCTTTTTTTGACAGAAACAGTACAAAAATCAATGTATCGAGTGCTCGGATCCAATAAAACATATCTTTTGTTTGTTTTTATAACTTCATACATAGTTTTTTGTATTGTCCCTGTCAAATAAACATTTTTACGGGGCCAGGCTGCCAGCATGGCTCCGTTTTGATATTGGCATTATTTTTCTTCTCCTTCTTCTGCCACTTTTTGCAGTTCTGGCTTAACCGTGCATACGCTTTTTACAAAACTCAGCCATATGGTAGATGGTCATGAAAAATTATCAAAAAATTAATCTCACAATCTTTCGTCAAAGGGTGGCGCTATAGCACTCAATTGAAAGTGTCTACCTTGAACAGGTACAACTCATGCCCTGTTTGACCTACAGCCATGAAACTTCAATACACACATGCGGCTCTTCATGCCCGACAATTTGGTCTGACTTTTGACCTCTGACCTTTAGATCTCCCACTATTTTGAATTATATGAAAAACATTCATTGGGTCTTAAAAGCTTCATTCTTTCACTTATGGAAAATCCGCCGCCAAGGTGTTGTCGGCATAGGTCCAAAGTTCAAGTGTTAAACATTTCGTGCAGATTGCTCAAAAATTCCAGGAGGAGATTTTAACTATTGCGGAGGAGTTTTAACTATTGCAGTTTTATGACAATTATTCATCTGCCCCTAACACATACATGCAGACTGTTTGTTTGAAACTTTGCAGTAATGTAGAGGGTCATTCCAAATATCACTGAAACCAATCTTACTCCAATTGGTCAAAGGGGGGCGCTATAGCAATTTTTTGAAAATGCTAACTTTAAACAAGCAAAAGTCATGCCTCGTTTGGCCCAAAGTCGTGAAACTTGCTTACACTTGTGCCTTGACTCATGAGGAACACATCTATCATTATCCACACACCTGCTTTATTATTATTATTTATTATTATCCACACACCTGCTTTATTATTATTATTTATTATTATTATCCACACACCTGCTTTATTATGATTTATTTATTATTATCCACACACCTGCTTTATTATTATTTATTTATTATTATCCACACACCTGCTTTATTATTATTATTTATTATTATCCACACACCTGCTTTACTATTAGGATTTATTATTATACACACACCTGCTTTACTATTAGGATTTATTATTATACACACACCTGCTTTACTATTAGGATTTATTATTATCCACACACCTGCTTTATTATTATTATTTATTATTATCCACACACCTGCTTTACTATGAGGATTTATTATCCACACACCTGCTTTACTATTAGGATTTATTATTATACACACACCTGCTTTATTATTATTATTTATTATTATCCACACACCTGCTTTATTATTATTATTTATTATTATCCACACACCTGCTTTACTATGAGGATTTATTATCCACATACCTGCTTTATTATTATTATTATTTATTATTATACACATACCTGCTTTATTATTATCCAAACACCTGCCTCATTTCTTTATTTTATTTTATTCAATATTTGTCATATAAGCCAAGAGCCTAAAAATAGCTGATCTACAAGGGCTTGTAGATCAGCTATTTTTCGGTGCACAACACCAACTTGCAATAAAGTGTAAATGAATCATAACTCTATCTCTAATCACTAAACCAAACCTCTAAATGTCTAACCCTAACCTGAATATTTTCATAATTGTAAACGTGTCTCTAAAAATCTTTCTTAACCATAAAACAAACATATTTCTTGTGAGGAAACACACACACACACACACACACACACACACACACACACACACACACACACACACACACACACACACACACACACACACACACACACACACACACACACACACACACACACACACACACACACACACACACACACACACACACACACACGGTGCAAAACATAGTCTCGGTCACGCCTTCGGCTTGGAGGAGACAATAATAATAATCTGATGGCAGTTAGGAGCCCTGGCATCAAACCACTGACACACTGCATTCCTTTAAAAGGTCTCATACCTTCATTAATGTGTTATCAGGTTCAGTATCTGTTCCCATTGTTCCTTTTAGCACACCTTACATCTCACCCATGCATGCTTTAAGACTCTCTCATCAACACAGAATACCTGTTCACATGAATGGAAACCACAGCTATTAAAGCTACCGTGTTCACATGAATGGAATCCACAGCTATTAAAGCTACCGTGACAAACACACATCTGGTCAAACCTGATCTCCTCTTGTCCTCAACTAACACTGTCCTCACTCTGTGGCATCCATGATCCACACACCTGCTTTATTACGGGGCCAGGCTCTGCAGAGCAAGGCTCCGTTTTGTTATTGGCATTATTCACTATTTATGGGGCAATCAAGCTTTTGATAGTTTAGTACCTATTATTGATGAATATATAACAGAAATGTGTCAAATAGAAGGTTAATTTTTCAAAAAAATTGAAAGCCCAAATGTCCTCCAATTCTGGAATGACCCGCCTATATCCTAAAGTGAGCTGTTCAACATAAATTACGTTCTAATACATTTCCAGATGTTCAACAGATGTTAGTGGAGAGTAGGACCGAAATGCAGACAGGCAGAGCAGATCGATAACAAAAAGTTTTTTTTGTAAAGCGAACATATTAAACAGGGGCAGACAAAATCCAAAATACAGGCACCAGATTAAATACTACAAGAACTGGCAGGGCAGAATCTGAAGAAAGCTCAGAAAACATAGGCACATAGGCACATAGGCACCAAACAAACAAACTGACAAAGAACATAGAAGACAGACTAACACAGAACTACAAAAGCTACACATTGAACATGCTGCTATCCTCATTACAATAGTGTCTCAGTTGCTTTGTGGTTTAGCTAATAACTATTTTTTTTCTCTCTCCTTCTGTTGTGCAGATTGTTGGAGGAGGGTAACGTGGAGGGGGCCGAGGAACAGAAACAGAGAATAGAGCAGCTCCAGAGAGAGAGGAGGAAAGTCCTAACTGACAACAACTTGACGCACCAGCCACGCTTCTTCAAGTATGCAACTGTGTGTGTGTGTGTGTGTGTGTGTGTTGCCACGTACGCCTGTGTGGAAGTCAGGGGAAGAGGGTGTGTTTTAGGTAAAGCACTGGGAGATAGGCGTGTGTGTGTGTGTGTGTGTGTGTGTGTGTGTGTGTGTGTGTGTGTGTGTGTGTGTGTGTGTGTGTGCGCGCTTGCACATGCGTTAGGGCTGTCAACTTTCCTCAGAAATGATATTCGAATATTGGTCTTAAAATGTGCAGATATTCGAATATATTCGAATATTATTATTATTATTAAAAAAACATATATTTTTTTTTGACAGAAACAGTACAAAAATCAATGTATCGAGTGCTCGGATCCAATAAAACATATATTTTGTTTGTTTTTATAACTTCATACATAGTTTTTTGTATTGTCCCTGTCAAATAAACATTTTTACGGGGCCAGGCTGCCAGCATGGCTCCGTTTTGATATTGGCATTATTTTTCTTCTCCTTCTTCTGCCACTTTTTGCAGTTCTGGCTTAACCGTGCATACGCTTTTTACAAAACTCAGCCATATGGTAGATGGTCATGAAAAATTATCAAAAAATAAATCTCACAATCATTCGTCAAAGGGTGGCGCTATAGTCAAAGTCCGACTTCGTCAATGAACGATAAGCTGTATCATTGATTATTGACATATATAGTAGTGTGATAGATATAGTAGTATATGTTTAGTGATCTACAATGTGTTTTCTTCCTATTCCTGTCCTCTCTTCTTCCTGGTGGTCGCACAAACACTGGGTTACACCCAGATGTCGCGACACAACTAATCTCAACTATCCGACTCTTTCAACTCACGTCGAGCAAGTGGTAACGGGAGGGCTTTGGAATTGCCACTCGGCTGTGGTGGAAGGCAAATCTGCTTTCATCTCAGCCTACGCATCCTTGCTCTCCCTTAACTTCCTTGCTCTGACTGAGACCTGGATCAGACCAGAAAACACTGCTACGCCTGCGGCTCTGTCAGATGTGTACTCTTTCTCTCACACTCCCAGAGCCGTGCGGACAGGTGGTGGGGCTGGTCTGCTAATTTCCAGAAAATGGAAATACTCTCCTGTTTCACTGTCACAATTCTCTCCTACCTCATTTGAATTTCATGTGGTCACTGTTTCTCATCCAGTCAAGCTCACCATTGCAGTTGTTTATCGCCCACCGGGCCCTGCTGGTGGCTTCCTGGAGGAGCTGGACCATCTAGTCTCCCACTTCCCTGTCGATGGCTCTGGATTCATCCTTCTGGGTGACTTCAACCTCCCGACTGAGAAGCAGCTAGACCCACTACTTTCGTTTCTCGCCGCCTTTGACCTAGTTATTTCCCCATCTCCTCCTACCCATGAGGCGGGCAACCAACTGGACCTGATCTTCACCAGAGGCTGCTCTATTGCTAACCTGTCTGTCACTCCTCTTTCCAGTGAAAAGGGTAAGAAACTCTCTGATCACTACTTCATGTCCTACTCTCTCTCTCTCTCCTCTCCCCCCTCACAGCCCCTCCCTACCCACATGATTTCCTCACGTCACAATCTTCGCTCACTTTCCTCAACTGATCTTTCCTCTTCTGTTCTCACTGCTCTCCCTGCCCCTGAATCCTTTGCTCTTCTATCCCCTGATACCGCCACAGATCTTCTTTTCTCTACTCTATCCTCTTCTCTCGACCATCTCTGTCCCCTCACCACCAGGCCTGCACGCCAAACTCCACCTGCCCCCTGGTTGTCGGACTCAGTGCGGACTGAGAGACGGAGCCTGAGAGCGGCTGAGCGCAAATGGAGAAATGGCAACCTCCTGGAGGACCTTCTCACCTTCCAATCTCTCATTTCTACTTTTTCCTCATCTCTATCAGCTGCTAAAGCTGCTTTTTTCTGCACTAAAATTCAGGCTTCTGCTTCCAACCCTAAAAAACTCTTTGAAACTTTCTCCTCTCTCCTGCAACCACCACCCCCTCCTCCCTCCTCGTCCCCGACGATTTCGCCAACTTCTTTGACAAGAAGGTGAACGATATCCGATCCTCCTTCCCTCCTCCCCCGGCTGGTGCCCTGCGCACTACCCACACCTGTATGCCTGCCACCCCCCCTCTCTACCTTCATCTACTCCTCTTCCCCCCCCATCCCCTCTCTATCCCACTTCTCTCCCCTCTCCCCTAACGAGGTCCTTCTCCTTGTTACCTCTAGTCGCCCCACCTCATGCTCTCTAGACCCGGTCCCATCCACTCTGTTGCAGTCTATTGCACCTGAACTTCTTCCCTTCTTAACCCACCTTATTAACACCTCTCTGACATCTGGCTACTTTCCCTCTACTTTCAAGACTGCCAGAGTCACCCCCCTCCTGAATAAACCGACACTTGACCCCTCTGAGATCAAGAACTACAGACCGGTTTCCCTTCTATCCTTCCTATCTAAAACTCTCGAACGTGCTGTCTTTAAACAACTGTCCTCCTATCTCCACCAGAACAACCTCCTGGACTCCAACCAGTCTGGGTTCAAAGTGGGTCACTCGACAGAGACTGCCCTCCTGGCAGTGACGGAGTCGCTCCATGCCGCTAGAGCGAACTCTCTCTCTCCTCCGTTCTGATACTCCTGGACCTGTCTGCAGCGTTCGACACGGTGAACCATCAGATCCTCCTCTCCACCCTCGAGGGGATGGGTGTCTCAGGCTCTGCACTCTCCCTGTTTGCATCCTACCTGACGGGTCGCTCCTACCAGGTGATGCTGAGAGGGTCTGTGTCAGAACCACACAGGCTCACAACTGGGGTTCCCCAAGGCTCGGTTCTGGGTCCTCTTCTTTTCTCTCTCTACACTACATCTCTGGGTGCTGTCATCCACTCCCATGGCTTTTCCTACCACTGCTATGCCGATGACACCCAGCTAATCCTCTCATTCCCCCCCTCTGATACCCAGGTGGAGGCACGCATTGCTGCTTGTCTGGCTGACATCTCGGAGTGGATGTCGACAAACCACCTGAAGCAACCACCTGAAGCTCAACCTGGACAAGACCGAGCTGATGTTCCTCCCGGGGAAGGGCTGTCCGCACCGAGACATGGCCATCACCATTGATAATGCTGTGGTGACCGCAACTCGGACTGCGAAGAATCTGGGTGTGACCCTGGACGATCAACTGACGTTCTCGGCAAACATCGCATCAGTGACAAGGTCCTGCAGATTCCTCCTCTACAACATCAGGAGGATTCGCCCCTTCCTCACGGAGAAGGCAGCCCAGGTGCTCATCCAGGCTCTCGTCATCTCCCGCCTGGACTACTGCAACTCCCTCCTTGCTGGTGCTCCGGCATCTGCAATCAGACCTCTGGAGCTTGTTCAGAAAGCTGCGGCTCGTCTGGTGTTCAATCGCCCCAAGTTCTCCCACACAACCATCCTTCTCCGTTCTCTACACTGGCTCCCTGTAGCGGCTCGCATCCAGTTCAAAACCCTGGTGCTAGCCTATAGGGCAGTGAAAGGAACAGCTCCTTCTTACCTCCGGGCTATGGTCGATGCCTACACCCCTGCCCGACCACTTCGGTCTGCCACCTCGGGGCGACTGATTGCCTCGTCACTCAAGGGTCCTTCTGGCCGATCCACATGGTCACGACTCTTTTCTGTTCTGGCCCCACAGTGGTGGAATGAACTTCCCACTGATGTTAGGACAGCAGAGTCACTGCCCATATTTCGCGGCAGGCTGAAAACCCACCTCTTCAGGAAACACTACCCTTCCTCTCTGCCTGACCTACTTGTTGTTAACTAGTTGTACGAACGCTTGTTTTCTATTGCTGTATTGTTTATTGGATCTTGTTTAGTCGATACACTTATTTGTTTTAGCTCATGCTCATTTGATTTAGCTATTTTCGTCTCATCTGTTTAAGGAAATAGGTGGCTGATATATATTGCACTTTTACCTTAGCGCTAGGTATACTCTTGGTTGCTTGTTTTTGCAGAAAATGCACTAAAGACTTCTGGTGATTAGTAGTTTTCGTTCCCTACCTATGTTGAATACACTTATTGTAAGTGGCTTTGGATAAAAGCGTCTGCTAAATGACTGTAATGTAATGTAATGTAATGTATAGCACTCAATTGAAAGTGTCTACCTTGAACAGGTACAACTCATGCCCTGTTTGACCTACAGCCATGAAACTTTGATACATGCGTCTCCTTGTTCGGATCTTTCAAAATCAAAGCCCTCCGAATAGGCTGACAGGAATCACACGTCTTTGTCACAACTCGTGTTTGTCTTTTGTAGTTTTATTTTTAACCACCACGGTACACAGTACAGACCACAGTACGCAGTACACAGGTCAGACCACAGGTTATAAACCTGGAAATAGAAAATAAACAGCATTACCATACATTCATAGAATATATGATGCACAAATAAGCAGCATAGTGGAATACAGTATGTAGTAGGCTCAACACAGTAGGACCGAAATTAGCACAAATGACTACATTACCCATGATGCATTCTGAACGGTTACCAACGCGTCCCCCAGCTACCATTAAGTTACAGTGTCCAATTTACAAGACACAACATACACCAATACACAACTCTTCAATGTACTAATTAGGTAGCATTGTTAACATTAACCACAGTAAGGTTCATAAAGTTTGTTGATGAGACGTTTACATTGTTAGATCAGTCACGGCAGCGACGTTAGCATTAGCCGCATGCTAGCGATCACTCGGCCGTTAGCTTAGCAACACGCTAACGGCTCATATTAACTTGGTTTGGCCAATAATCATTAATCCCAACTAACGCCAACACAGTAATGGATGTAAACATTCGCATACATGCTTTAGACATTATTATCAGGTTGCATTATGAACCAGCAGCAACAGAATACAAGTAGCAGGCCATGCTAGCAGCTAATACTGTCAACAACATACCAACTGGCTGTGTGATCCTGTCGCAGGTAGATTAGGAATGAACGTCTCCACCATTGTGAAGACGACTAGTAGCATCTGCGCATGCGCACAAGTATACCAGTCTCACGTAACCATAGCATTACTGTTATCATTTTAAAGACATGTATAAATGTAAATACTATATCAATGAAATGTAAACATATGAAATATAAATCAAATGTAAATATAATGTAAACATGAAATGTATTCTTACAAGTCACATTATTTAGACCCATTAATGCTTTCACAATACTTTTTAACTTAGTGACCTAAAAGTCTTGACACCTCCCACTTTTTTTGATTGATTGATTGAATATTTTATTAGGCAAAAAAATGTAAAACAGCACAGTTACATTTAAAATACTTTGTCTAACAGGTCCGTTCATAAAAGTCCTTGCGGACTTGTTTCCAATGAGGGCCTTGGTATTTAATTCATAGGCATATATAGTGGCACCACAGTTCAAATATCATTACAAAATAAACAGCCAAAAACAATATATAACACTATGTACAACAAAAAAATAAAAAAGAGCGGAAAAAAATATGTACAAGAACAGGGGGGGGGGGGTTCTGCTGTCTAACGGGAAAATGGTACTACCTCCACCTTTGGCCTCCTGAAAGGTGATTTTTTAAGGCACTTTTAAATGAGCCCAGCGAACTGCATTTTTTGAGGGATGGAGTTAGACTATTCCAATCCTGGGTGGCAGTGCTGTAGAAGGAGAATTTGCCCATGTTTGATTTATGGGTGGGTGGTACCAAATTGTTGTTAACGCTCCCTCTGGTATTGTGACTGTGGGTGTCGCTAACCTTTTGGAGGTATTTACTCAGATATGCGGGAATTGGGGGCATATCGGCCAAATTTGCATTTACAATTTTGAAGGCCAGTCCCATTTTTAGTTGTTTAACCCTGTCTTCCACCCTGAGCCAGCCTAGGCTGGCAAAATGGGTGGGAGAAAGGTGGGTCATGGGCCCCAATCCGAGGAGTAGCCGAATCAGTTTGTTTTGGGAGGTTTGAAGCTTAGTCTTCAGTGACACTGAGGTGTTGGAGTACCAGGAGGTGCAAGCATAGTCAAAAAGTGGTTGAATCAGGGCCCCAGAGAGGGTCCTGAGGGCCTGAGGGTTGACAAAAGAGGAAACTCTGCCCATAAATTTGGTTCTCTGGTTTACTCTTTTGACCACCTTTGTAGCCATGCTATCACCTGTCAGGTATTTGTCAAGTACACAACCCAAATAGGTAATCTCTTCTTTGCTAGAGATAATTGTGTCATCGACTTTGACCTTGAAATCATTTACATCCATCTGTCTGAGGGAATGTTTGGTCCCAAAGAGAATGGATTCAGTTTTCCCAAGGTGTAGTGACAGTTTGTTATCGGTAAGCCAAGTACGGATTCTTGAGAGTTCGGAGCTGAGCGCCTCCTCAACTTGCAACTTGTCTTCTCCCGAGATCAGGAGTGCCGAGTCATCAGCGAACAGGAACAATTTGCAGTTACAGGCAGCACTCATGTCGTTAATGTATAGAAGAAACAGTAACGGCCCTAGAATGCTGCCCTGAGGAACCCCACAGCTCACCGGGAGGGATGAGGACATGGTTCCGTTGATGTCAACCACTTGTTCTCTTCCCTCCAGGTAAGATCTCATCCAGTTTAGTGATGTGCAGTCAAAACCAATCGCCCTCAGCTTATCAAGTAAAATTGAGTGGTTTACAGTGTCGAACGCTTTTTGGAGGTCCAACATGACCATGCCGCAGTATTTGCCCGCGTCTACCTCACGTTTGATGTAGTCGGTCAGATACAGTAGGCATGTGTCAGTGGAATGGGAGGTTCTGAAGCCCGATTGGAATTCAAACATCAGTTTATGCTCGCTGAGGTAGCTGTTGATTTGTTCTTGAATTAATCGCTCTACAACCTTTGAGATGGAACAAAGGATGGAAACAGGCCTATAGTTGCCAGGTTCTAATTTGCTTCCTTTTTTATGCAGAGGGATTACTCTTGCCAACTTGAAATCCTGTGGGACGTGACACTGGCTGATGGATAGGTTTGTGATTTGGGCTACTATGGGGGCAATAGCAGTAGCTGCGTCTCTGAGGAATCTGGTGGGGATATTGTCAAGGCCGGTGGCCTTGTTTGGCTGGAGGGCGAGTAGTTTTTTCTGCACATCATCAGCATTTACTGGTTTGAATGAAAAGGAGTCTTTTTTAGCCCCTAGTTTAACATAGTGAGCATGGATGTGGTCAGAGCCGTACAAACCTGAATGCTGAGGAAGTTTGCTTACCAACTGGGTTGCAATGGTGGTAAAAAAGCTGTTAAAACAGTTTGCTACCGCTTGCTTGTCGGTAATGAGCACGCCACTTGAAATAATGCAGATGTTTGTAGCTTTGGTTTGAATTTTGTTGTTGCAGCCCAATTTCTGTAGCGCTTCCCACAGCTTTTGTGGGTGGCTTTTGTTTGCCTCAATACTTTCATTTAAGAAATTCTTTTTGGCAGTTTTGACCAATTTGTTTACTACATTTCGTTGATTTCTGCATCTTTCAAGTAGTTGCACATCTTTGCATTTCCTGAACTCAGAGTACATTTTGTTTCTGAGTTTGATTGCATTTAGGATGTCTCCATTCATCCAGGGTTGTGTACGGGCTCTGACTCTCACCACCTTCTTGGGCGCTAGGCTATCAATAACAGACACAAAAGCAGTTTTGAAACCAGTCCAAGACTCCTCAGCCGAGGAGCCACCGAGTACATTTGACCAATCCACTTTCTCAAGAGCTGTTGTGAGAGCTTCTGATGAGTAAGTTTTCACAGCTCTGCAGCTGATCGTGCTATGACAATCAACTACAGATCTGTGAAGCTTACGCGTGCAGAAAATGATGTTATGGTCGCTTAGACTGCACTCAATGACTCCACTTAAAGGAATCCTCGACTGGTCTGATGTCAAAATGAGGTCAATGATGGTCTGAGAAGTGGGGCCTACCCTTGTGATATTTTTTATCATTTGGGTGAGGCTATGCATGTCACAGAATTTTTTGAAAGATTTAAATATGGCGGCGTCTTTCCGGAGTACATCCGTATTGTAGTCGCCAATCAAAATCAATTCCGAATTTCCAATGATTGCCATGTGCTCCTCTAATAAATCATAAAACTCATTTTGACCTGGGGGCCTGTAGATTGCGCCAATTATCAGGGGTTTAGCGTGAGGATAGGTGATTTTTATCCAGACCGATTCCGTGGAGTTGTTCTCCAATTTTGGGTACACATTGAAAATGATGTCAGATCTCACATAAATGCATACCCCTCCTCCACAAAGAGTTCTGTCTTTCCTAATGACATTGTAGCCTATAATCTCAATTTCAGAATCGTCTACTGTGTCATCCAGTTTTGTCTCTGAAAAAGAGAGAACCCCTACCTTGCCATTTCCAAACATGGATCTTAGTTCAGACATCCACTTAACCGACTGATTATTATCCAAGGAGGTTACAATAAACACAACTGTCACTCAGTGAGCATTTCAAACTTAAAGTCCAACCTTTGTAGGCATTTACAAAATAAAGTGCTTTTCAAACGAAAGTGTCTTTCACAGTTTTAAAGCGGAACATCATGCGTGCAAAACTAACTCAGGAGGTAGGTCCCACCACCAGTCCTCCTACTGAGTGTAGGTGTGCCCTTGAACCACTCAGTTGCCTCCCTGGGTTACCCGCTAACTAAACAAAGTTCACTTACAGTCACATAGTCTTTTGGGTACCCATGGTGAGGACTTTTCTCACCTCCTGTTGATCTTCAACTGGAATCAGAACGACCAGCCGCCGCACATCTCTGCGAAGGACGATGGTCGTGGGCAGGGTAGAGTCCTTCCCCCGGGCTCTGGATACAAGAGGGGCAGGAAGGCCGATGCAGGTTGTGACGTCCGCGTCGCGGACCACTCCCTTCTCGTCTGGATACGTGATGACGATTCGGCCGAGTCGGAACTGTCCTCTCAGGGCGTTCTGATCTGCGATCCAGACCACGTCTCCAACCTTGACACTCCTCTCTGCTCGGTGCCACTTGTGTCGGATGAACAAGTTCGGGCCCGCCAGCTCACTCCACTTCGACCAGAACTTGTCCACTCCAGCCTGGACAGCTCTCAGCCTGCGCCATGGATGAGTTTCCACGTCAATCCCGTGCATGTCTCCTCCTTGTTCGGTGCGCCCCAGGATAAGGGAGTTAGGAGTCAGGTACTCTACTGAGTCCTCTTGCTACTGTGCCTTGGCATCGATGGGTCGCTCGTTGGTCAAGTTGGCTGCCGAGTAGAGTAGGGTCTGGAACTCCCCCCAGGTGTAGCAGCCGGTGGTTCCGCCGAGACTGTTGAGTGCTCTTTTGATGAGTTTAACAGCTGCCTCTGCTGCTCCGTTCCTGTGGGGCGAGTCCGCAGGATGGAAGTCCCACTGCCACTCAGTGCCATTTCTGGCGGCAGTGTTCTCAACTGATGTCTTCTGTACACAGGCTAGATGCCTGTGCAGCTCTCTCAGGGCAGGCTTGGCGCCCACGAAGTTTGAACCTCTGTCCGACCATAATTTCCTGGGATGCCCCCTTAAAGCAGTGAATCGGGAGTAGGCTTGAAGAAAGCTCTCGGAAGACTGGTCGTCGACGAGGTCAGCGTGGACGGCCCTGGAAGCCATGCAGCAATACACGACTCCCCAGACCTTTTTCTTGGTTCTTTTCTTCACGGCGTCCCTCACCTCGAAGGGGCCGAAAAGGTCCAGTGTTGTATATTCAAATGGGTTTGCTCCAGAGGTAGGTTGCTCATCACTTGCCGGCATAGTCTGGCTCTTTGCTTCTTGCAAGAGATGCACTCGTTGACCACCTTCTTGACGATCCTCCGACCTTGTACCACCCAGGCCTTTCTTCTTGTGCGCAGCAGTGTGGCCGCAACGCCTTCATGATTTGCCTCGTGAGCTTCTCTAGCGAGCAAGGTTCCCAGCCATGACTGGAAAGGTATTAACGGTACAGTTGTTCCGTCTTCGTTCCAAGATTGGACTCTACCGCCGCAGAGCAAGAGTCCTGTGTTGTGATCTTTGGTCACAACTAGACGATTCAGGGTTGTGTCCTGAAAGTCCACGCCGTCTTGAGCCGCTAGGGCCAGGTCTTGGAAGGCCAAAGTTCTCTCTTCTGCAGACAGCTTAGAGCTCCTTGCCTCCCACTTTGCTGACTCCGAGGCTTGGTATTTTGCATTCAGCCAGGAGTCCGCAGCTCGTCGAACCCAGGCGACAGTTCCACATAGTTTTGACAAGCTACTGAACCGTTCAGGCTCGACAAGGCTCACGAGAGCCACGCCCCAGGGTCTCCTCTTCGGCCTTTCTGCTGTTGGAGTTGGACCTTGGTCTTTCGGCGGTGGCTTTAGCGTAGAGTCTCTCAAGTCTGCACCGACGTCAGTGTTGCTGGGGCCTGATAGCTTTCGTGACTGAGCCCTGGTGACTACAGCTGAGAATGCCTTTCTCTGCAGCCTTTTGACGTCATCAGCAACGGTAGTCACAATTTCGCTGGCCATCTTCACAGGCCACTCAGCTTCAGGCCATCTCAGGAACTCTGGGCCTCGTTGCCACTCTGACTCATCATCGAGCTCTTCGGGAGTTGCTCCCCTTGTGAGAATATCTGATATGTTGAGGTAGCCGTCAACCCACCTCCAGTCTTCCACTGGTCCAGCCATTTGTATCTCTCCGATACGGTTGGCAAAGAAGGTTTGGTAGCCATAACTATCCTTCTGGATTGCTCCTAGAATTGTTTGGCTATCCACGAAGTGGACCCAGTGTTTGACTTCGATGCGGCAGTGCTTCTCAAAGTACTTCTTCAGACGGATTGCGAAGACAGCGCCGCATAACTCTGCCTTAATCACGTCCCCTTTCTGGTCGAGAGGAGTAAGTTTGGCTTTTGACTCAACCAACCTTACGACGACCCCGTCTTGCGTCTCCCAACGGAGGTAGAGCACGGCGCCGTAGGAAGCCTCACTCCCATCTGAGAACGTTACTCCAACTGGGCGGCCGATGGCTCCTGGAGGTGTAAGGCTTCTCTCGAACCTGATCTGGCCGAGTCTCACATACTCCTCGAAGAGTCTTATGGACGCCTCCCGGAGTTTTGGCGAGAGAGGGTCATCCCAAGTGTCTTTAGTTGGATTTCCTAGTCCCGCTTCTTGGTAGGACTCTCTCACAAGCATTACCCCTTTCTGTTTTACGGGCGTGGCAAGCCCAATGGGGTCGTAGAACCCAGCGACCTGGCTTAGCAATATGCACCGGGTCAAGGGGTTTGGAGTGTTACTTCTGACTTCCTCTTCGCGAAGATCAAGTCCCGTCCTCATCTTGCCTCGCTTCTTCGAGAAATTGATGGACGTCATCACACGAAGCTTGTCAGTCTCTGGTTCGTAGCCGACTCCAAGTGCTTTGTTTTCTTCGTCCAGCATCTGGTTGGGTAACACCAGAGTCTTGGGCGCAGAAACGATTGTTTTACTGCTACTGGAGTCAGCCGCAGTCCCAGACCTCCCACTTTGGCCTGTCAAGACCCACGGTTTAAGGGAGAAGCCTCCAGCCTTCAGGACCTTTTCGACTCCTTTGGTGATCTTCTCCAGTGTCTTGAGGTCGTCGTGGGACGTCAAGATATCATCGACGTAGCTGTCTTCTACCAGAACCCGGCGCTCTTCCACCATAGATGCAAACTGGGGTAGATTTGCCGTTTCTCTCATGGCAACCTGGGCGATACAACCTGCAGGTTTATCTCCGATGTTGACCCTGACGACGACGAAGACTTCGATTTCATCCTCTGGGTTGTCTCTCCAGAGGAATCGATGGAGTTGTACTTCTTCGTCCTTTAGCCAAACAGAGTTATACATCTTCTTAACGTCGCCTAGGGCGGCGTACAATCCAGTCCTGAATCTCAGAAGGACTCCTCGGATCAGATTGAGGACGTCTGGACCCTTGTGCAGGAGGTCATTCAAACTCACCCCCAGGAACTCTTGGCTACTGTTCCATACGATTCTCACAGGGGTTGAGGATGAGTGAGGGTTTGGTGCGACGAGATGACTGATGTACCACGTCGGTCCTTTCCAGCTGTCAAGTTCCTCTTTAGTGAGTTTAGTGGCAGCTCCCCTTGAGACCATATCGTGGATTTGCTCTCTGTACGCAGCCTTCCACACCGGCTCCCTCTCGAGACGTTTCTCCGTGTTCCGGAAGGTCGCCTCCACTGCACGTCGGTTGTCTGGCAGCGTCGCGGGGTCTCCTCTCCATGGATAAGCCGCGTCCCAGTGAGGGGATTCGCTGTGTTTGTCAGCTAGCACGTAGGTGAGGCATTCTTTTATCTTTTCAAGATCTCTTTCCTCTCCTAAGGTCATCTCTTTGCCTCCAGGCGGACATCTACCGCACTTGCAGCCTCCACATTGAGGATCACAAGCTGCGCCGACACTGTCCCACTTGAACCATTCGATGACTTCTTTGTTGGTAGCCGCAGTACTCCGAAGGATTGGTTCTCCGTCTTCCTCCTGGGCTTCGCTAGGTCTAGCCGGACCCACGAGGATCTCTCTGTACGCCTTTGAAGCTGTTCTCATCGACCGTGCGAAGTGAGTGTCAGACCTATGCACTGCTAGGTCCACTACCTCAAAGAGGTCAGGATGAGTTCCACCGACTGTCTTCCCCAGGGGTCCATCCCAGAGGACGAGGTCTCCCTCCACTTTAGTTGGCTGTGGGACCAGGCGACCTTCCCTGTGACTGATCAGCAGGTCGATCTTCTCGGGGCGGACTAAGTCCTCAGCTGCGACGTCTGGGAAGAACTTTTGTAGTTGCTGCGGCGTGACTGCCTGGTTCACTTTTGCGATGCTTTCCAAGCCGTAACAGAGGAGTTTGTGTTCTGTCACTGTGCCTTTGGGAGTTCTTACTCTTAGCCTTAGTGTAAACCTTTTGGTAGCAACCGTCTTCTCCATCCCTCCAACTCCTTGAACAATTAACTTGATGTTCTCGCCGTTTAGCTTGAGACGCTCAGCGGCTTCCATCGAGATGTAATTGGTATCTGAAGCGAGGTCAATCAGAGTGCCGATTAGCTGGCCTGAGTTTGTCGTTACCTCTAGTAGCATCATTACAACTGGGTACTCTTTTGGCTCACGGCTGGTGCTGGTGCACACTGTTGTTGAGATTTTGTTTGAGAAGGCTTCCTTGAACTCAGCTTTCAACTCAGGGGAGAGCTTGGCAAGGAGCTCCTCTTGTTTGTCGGTCAGTCCAATCCCCTTTTTCTCCACTTTTGCATATCTCTGCTCTCCGGTCTTCTGCTCACCACTCTTCTTTTTCGTTGGTGGCATTGGACAGAGCAGGTAATTGTGGTCTGAGGACCCTCCTTTCCGACAGTCGTCCCTTGAGCAGAGAAACCTTTGGGTGCAACTGCCATCTTCACCATGAAGGCGCAAGCACTTGAAGCATGCTCCTGATTTCTTCAGTTGAGCCTTCTTGCTTGACAGGTTGAGCTTCTTGAAGACTTTGCAGGCAAACAGTTTCCCTGCATGCTCTTCGTCCCCACACGCGATGCATGAGCTTGGTTGAGAGCCTTTTTGGGTGTTTCCCGATGTGGCTTTAGTGAATGCCCTCTTCTCTTTATTCTTGTCGTTGGTTCGCTCAGGATAGTCCGCTGGGCTAGGCTGCAGCTGATCCAACTCCTCGAGAATGTCTTCTTGCCTTTTCAGGTACTGCAGTAGGCAATCAAAGTGGTTGCGTGGTGAAAAGCCGCTTAAAGGGTCTTTCTTGTGCGTTAGCCACTTTTCTTTCAAGGAATCAGGCAGCTTACTCTCAATTGACTGCGCCACCACTCTATTTTTCACGGCATCTTCCTCCCCCAGGACTTGGAGATCACGGAGAGCTCTCTCCACGGCCTGAATCAGTTCGATTGTCTTTCTGGGTTGGTTTCCCTTGACGGGGGAAAGTCCGTGCACTTCTTTCGAGATAAGCAGCACTATCTTCGGTTTGTTACCGTACTTGTTATCCAGGAGCCTGAACACGTCGTTAGCGGATCCACAGCTGGACAACACAAGGTCCCTTTTGACTTTCTCGTCTAAGCTGCCTAGAAGATGGAACTTCTTCACATTTTCCAGCCCATGTGGGTTTCCCAGCTGCTGCAGGTCCTCCCATTCAGCTTTCCAACGATAATAGTCTCTCATGTTGCCGGAAAACATGGGCAGGCGTGCTCGTTCTAGAGTAATTTGAGGCCTGAAGTTGTAAGCACCGGGGTACGCGCTGGAACCACTTTGCAGTGCGCTGTGGGTGCCGTGTGGTGTGCTCACGGCATTCTGATGTGCGCCAAAGCTGAGATTGGGGGCCACGCTGGGCATGCTAGGCAGGACGCCACCTACAGGGGCTTGAGTGACTTGGGGGAAGAACGGGTCGGGGTGAGTGGCAGGCATCGCTGCTAGCTCACTGGTTAGCTCTTTGTTTTGGTTTTGCTCTACCGCAACATATGGCTTCACCTGTTCTCGCAGCTCCTCTTCGTCGTCAGACTGGTGCCAGCCTCGCCACGCCCATTTATCCCACAGTGTCTCATGTCGCTTCCTCAGCTTCCTAGAACGGTCCCTTGACTCCGTTACTTTGGGTCTAGGAATAACGTCTATCCATTCATTCACTGCTTTGTTGAGCTCGCCGACGTCTCGTTCCAGGTTTCTATTTACCAGTTCGCGCTCCCTCTTAGTCATCTGCTGGTGGTCGCTTGCCTCGGCCTTGTCCAATGCTGACTCAGCCTCTATGGCGAGGGTGTTAATTGCCTCTTCAGCGAACCTGGCCCAGAAGTTCTTTAGGACGATGTGTTCGGTTTCATCAAACTTACGGTCGCACTCCGACGTTTTCTCGTCTACTTGCTCCGCCTTCTTTGTGGCCTCTTCATCGTCCACTTCTCGTAGGGCCATGCCATATTCAAACCCAGCATCTCTGACTCTAGTATGATCCATTTTGAGGTTCCTCCACTCAACTCTCAGTTCGCTTTCTCCCAGCGCATTAGCCCTGGAGATGAGATGGTTGGCTCTTTTGGTGAAAGCGGTTTGGGCTGCTGAACGCCTCTGCTTTAGCTTCTCCAGCTCCTCCTCTGTTGTTGTCATCTTGCTCTTTTGTTGCGTTGACCGAAAATATATAATTTTAATGCCAGCTGGGCTCAAAGTCCTGTTGTCAGACTTTGTTTCCTTATTTTTTATCTCCGGCTAGCAGGTTAGCAGATGAACAAGCAGCAGTATTGATGGGCTGTTAGCTCAGGCAGATGGGTTAGAACAGTCTCTGTTAATTATTTGTTTATATTGTCATTTGTCCTTTCTTCAAGGTCATCCGGCGTCCTCTTCTTCAGAAAGCCGGGCCTTGGTTTATAACTGTTCGGATCTTTCAAAATCAAAGCCCTCCGAATAGGCTGACAGGAATCACACGTCTTTGTCACAACTCGTGTTTGTCTTTTGTAGTTTTATTTTTAACCACCACGGTACACAGTACAGACCACAGTACGCAGTACACAGGTCAGACCACAGGTTATAAACCTGGAAATAGAAAATAAACAGCATTACCATACATTCATAGAATATATGATGCACAAATAAGCAGCATAGTGGAATACAGTATGTAGTAGGCTCAACACAGTAGGACCGAAATTAGCACAAATGACTACATTACCCATGATGCATTCTGAACGGTTACCAACGCGTCCCCCAGCTACCATTAAGTTACAGTGTCCAATTTACAAGACACAACATACACCAATACACAACTCTTCAATGTACTAATTAGGTAGCATTGTTAACATTAACCACAGTAAGGTTCATAAAGTTTGTTGATGAGACGTTTACATTGTTAGATCAGTCACGGCAGCGACGTTAGCATTAGCCGCATGCTAGCGATCACTCGGCCGTTAGCTTAGCAACACGCTAACGGCTCATATTAACTTGGTTTGGCCAATAATCATTAATCCCAACTAACGCCAACACAGTAATGGATGTAAACATTCGCATACATGCTTTAGACATTATTATCAGGTTGCATTATGAACCAGCAGCAACAGAATACAAGTAGCAGGCCATGCTAGCAGCTAATACTGTCAACAACATACCAACTGGCTGTGTGATCCTGTCGCAGGTAGATTAGGAATGAACGTCTCCACCATTGTGAAGACGACTAGTAGCATCTGCGCATGCGCACAAGTATACCAGTCTCACGTAACCATAGCATTACTGTTACAATCATTTTAAAGACATGTATAAATGTAAATACTATATCAATGAAATGTAAACATATGAAATATAAATCAAATGTAAATATAATGTAAACATGAAATGTATTCTTACAAGTCACATTATTTAGACCCATTAATGCTTTCACAATACTTTTTAACTTAGTGACCTAAAAGTCTTGACACTCCTCATGCTGAACAACTTTCACCCTCTGACCTCAGACTCACATTTGTTTGAAACTTTGCAGTAATGTAGAGGGTCATTCCAAATATCACTGAAACCAATCTTACTCCAATTGGCCAAAGGTGGGCGCTATAGCAATTTTTGGAAAATGCAAACTTTAAACAGGCATAAGTCATGCTTCGCTTGGCCGAAAGTCGTGAAACTTACTTACACTCATGCCTTGACTCATGAGGAACACATGTATCACTTTGAGCAGTAAGCTCCGCCCTTAGATTTTCCGCAAATTTGAGCAGTTTGAAAAACACTTGTTTTTGGCAGTTCTGGCTTAACCGTGCATACACTTTTTACGAAACTCGGCCATATGGTAGATGGTCATAAGAAACTATCAAGAAATAATTCTCACATTCATTCGTCAAAGGGTGGCGCTATAGAACTCAATTGAAAGTGCCAACTTTGAACAGGTACAACTCATGCCCTGTTTGACCTACAGCCATGAAACTTCAATACACACATGCGGCTCTTCATGCCCGACAATTTGGTCTGACTTTTGACCTCTGACCTTTAGATCTCCCACTATTTTGAATTATATGAAAAACATTCATTGGGTCTTAAAAGCTTCATTCTTTCACTTATGGAAAATCCGCCGCCAAGGTGTTGTCGGCATAGGTCCAAAGTTCAAGTGTTAAACATTTCGTGCAGATTGCTCAAAAATCCCAGGAGGAGATTTTAACTATTGCGGAGGAGTTTTAACTATTGCAGTTTTATGACAATTATTCATCTGCCCCTAACACATACATGCAGACTGTTTGTTTGAAACTTTGCAGTAATGTAGAGGGTCATTCCAAATATCACTGAAACCAATCTTACTCCAATTGTTCAAAGGGGGGCGCTATAGCAATTTTTTGAAAATGCTAACTTTAAACAAGCAAAAGTCATGCCTCGTTTGGCCCAAAGTCGTGGAACTTGCTTACACTTGTGCCTTGACTCATGAGGAACACATCTATCATTTTGACCAGTAAGCTCCGCCCTTAGATTGTCCGCAATTTTGAGCAGTTTGAAAAACACTTAAACCCAGGATTTGTGAGCAATTTGCGTGAAACTGTATCAACTGTGTGAGCTCCTTTTTCACTGGCTCTGGTCTGTTGGTCCAATGGCTTCTCTCTTCACAACCGCAAGGTTGCCGGTTCAAGCCTCACTTCATGCAGACTTCTTTTAAAGAGCATTGCAAACATCATGACTGTATCAATGAATACATGTGCAATTGATAAAGATAACATGAAATGCTTATTTGAGAGTGTGTTATTTCAATGTATGACATACTTCATTGTGAAAATAGCCGATCTACAATCTCACAACGTTTCAGATAGCAATGTTTTGTGAGCTTGTAGATCGACTACTTTCACTAGTTTCTGTTCCGAGGAGACGTACAATTTCTCTATCGGTAGATGGTTAGGGAACCAGTGATCTAGAGTAGAGCAAAACAGAGGCTTGGTTCATCAGGGACGGAAAGACTTATATATATCAACAGACACTGCCAGGGCTACCATATGTCTAGCTCAATGAGAAGAAAGGCAGCCTATGAGTCTGGAGGTCACTGGTTCGATCCCTGTCCCCAACGATGTGTCGGTTGATCATGATTTGGCATTCTTAGGTTTACGCATAGTGTTTCTTGAGACTAGGGGTAGGCATAGTTTTACTGAGGTTAGGGTTAGTGAGGGTTTAAAATGCTTTAAGGTTTTAAATCAGGTTCAGTATCTGTTCCCATTGTTCCTTTTAGCACACCTTACATCTCACCCACGCATGCTTTAAGACTCTCTCATCAACACAGAATACCTGTTCACATAAATGGAAACCACAGCTGTCAAAGCTACCGTGACAAACACACATCTGGTCAAACCTGATCTCCTCTTGTCCTCAACTAACACTGTCCTCACGCTGTGGCATCCACACACCTGCTTTATTATGATTTATTATTATCCACACACCTGCTTTATTATGATTATTTATTATGATTATTTATTATTATCCACAAACCTGCTTTATTATGATGTATTATTATCCACACACCTGCTTTATTATTATTATTTATTATTATTATTTATTATTATCCACACACCTGCTTTATTATTATTATTTGTTATTATCCACACACCTGCTTTATTATTATTATTTATTATTATCCACACACCTGCTTTATTATTATTATGTATTATTATCCACACACCTGCTTTATTATGATTTATTTATTATTATCCACACACCTGCTTTATTATTATTTATTTATTATTATCCACACACCTGCTTTATTATTATTTATTTATTATTATCCACACACCTGCTTTATTATTATTATTATTATTTATTATTATCCACACACCTGCTTTACTATTAGGATTTATTATTATACACACACCTGCTTTACTATTAGGATTTATTATTATCCACACACCTGCTTTACTATGAGGATTTATTATCCACACACCTGCTTTACTATTAGGATTTATTATTATACACACACCTGCTTTATTATTATTATTTATTATTATCCACACACCTGCTTTATTATTATTATTTATTATTATCCACACACCTGCTTTATTATTATTATTTATTATTATCCACACACCTGCTTTATTATTATTATTTATTATTATCCACACACCTGCTTTATTATTATTATTTATTATTATCCACACACCTGCTTTACTATGAGGATTTATTATCCACATACCTGCTTTATTATTATTATTATTATTATTTATTATTATACACATACCTGCTTTATTATTATCCAAACACCTGCCTCATTTCTTTATTTTATTTTATTCAATTTTTGTCATATACGCCAAGAGCCTAAAAATAGCTGATCTACAAGGGCTTGTAGATCAGCTATTTTTCGGTGCACAACACCAACTTGCAATAAAGTGTAAATGAATCATAACTCTATCTCTAATCACTAAACCAAACCTCTAAATGTCTAACCCTAACCTGAATATTTTCATAATTGTAAACGTGTCTCTAAAAATCTTTAATAATAATAATAATCTGATGGCAGTTAGGAGCCCTGGCATCAAACCACTGACACACTGTATTCCTTTAAAAGGTCTCATACCTTCATTAATGTGTTATCAGGTTCAGTATCTGTTCCCATTGTTCCTTTTAGCACACCTTACATCTCACCCATGCATGCTTTAAGACTCTCTCATCAACACAGAATACCTGTTCACATGAATGGAAACCACAGCTATTAAAGCTACCGTGTTCACATGAATGGAATCCACAGCTATTAAAGCTACCGTGACAAACACACATCTGGTCAAACCTGATCTCCTCTTGTCCTCAACTAACACTGTCCTCACGCTGTGGCATCCACACACCTGCTTTATTACGGGGCAGGCTCTGCAGAGCAAGGCTCTGTTTTGTTATTGGCATTATTCACTATTTATGGGGCCAGGCTTCAAGCATGGCTCCGTTTTGATATTGGCATTATTCTGTTTCTTCTCCTTCTTCTGCCATTTTTGGCAATTCTGGCTTAACCGTGCATACGCTTTTTACGAAACTCGGCCATATGGTAGATGGTCTTGAAAAACTATCAAGAAATTAATCTCACAATCTTTCATCAAAAGGTGGCGCTATAGCACTCAATTGAAAGTGCAAACTTTAAACAGGTACAACTCATGCCCTGTTTGACCTAGAGCCATAAAACTTCGATACACACATGTGTCTACTCATAATGAACAACTTTCACACTCTGGCTTTTGACCTCTGACCTGTAGATCTCCCACCATTTAGAATTATATGAAAAACATTCATTGGCTCATAAAAGCTTCATTTTTCACTTATGGAAAATCCGCCGTCAATGTTTTGTCGGCAAAGGTCCAATGTGTAAAAAGTTTCGCGCAGGTTACTAAACAAGAAAGAAATGACTTGAAGTCATATTCTACCAGGTGCTCTGTGTGTGTGTGTGTGTGTGTGTGTGTGTGTGTGTGTGTGTGTGTGTGTGTGTGTGTGTGTGTGTGTGTGTGTGTGTGTGTTTGTTTTCATAGACCTGATTACTTGTTTTTCGGATTGCTTGTTTCTCGCCAAAACCTGGCAACATATATGCGACGGTAAACGCTAATAATGTTTTGTATATAAGTGGTGGCAACATTTTTAGACACCACACGGGTCTTCCCAACAATAGCAAAGATGAAAGTCAGTGTGAACATGGCCAAATAATAACTTAATAGCCAAACTAGGTCTAATGAAGCACGCTAGCATTTAGGCTAACTCTAGCTGTTCCCTGAGGCAGCATTGCACTTGCAGAGTGTGTGTGTGTGTGTGTGTGTGAGTGTGTGTGTGTGTGGGGGGGGGGGCTCTCTTCTCTCTCTCTCTCTCTCTCTCTCTCTCTCTGCGTGTGTGTGTGTGTGTGTGTGTGTGTGTGTGTGTGTGTGTGTGTGTGGGGGGGTGTTAGCAGCTCTGTGCTGCGTGTGTGTGTGTGTGTGTGTGTGTGTGGGGGGGGGGGGGGGTTAGCAGCTCTGTAGCTGCGAGGGCCGAGGGGAGGCGGGTGCACCGGGCCGTCTCCCCATTGGCTTAAAGGGAGAAGTGAGGGAGAAGTGTCCCCATTGGCTTAAAGTAGTGAAGGACAGCCAGGACAGCCAATGACACTTAGGTGTCGCGGATGATGACGTCTCAGTCTCTCTGTAGACTCAGGCGCTCTTCCAGAGCACCTGGTAAAAATCCCAGGAGGAGATAGGTTTTAACTATTGCAGACAGTTTTATGACAATTATTCATCTGCCCCTAGCACATACATGCAGACTCACATTTGTTTGAAACTTTGCAGTAATGTAGAGGGTCATTCCAAATATCACTGAAACCAATCTTACTCCAATTGGCCAAAGGGGGGCGCTATCGATTTTTTTTGAAAATGCAAACTTTAAACAGGCATAAGTCATGCCTCGTTTGGCCGAAAGTCGTGAAACTTGCTTACACTTGTGCCTTGACTCATGAGGAACACATCTATCACTTTGACCAGTAAGCTCCGCCCTTAGATTGTCCACAATTTTGAGCAGTTTGAAAAACACTTAAACCCAGGATTTTCCAGCTATTTGCGTGAAACTGTATCATCTGTGTGAGCTCCTTTTTCACTGGTTCTGGTCTGTTGGTCCAATGGCTTCTCTCTACAACATCTGCCTTTCAACCACAAGGTTCAAGCCTGACTTCATTTAAATTGCATTGCACACAACATGATTGTATCAATTAATACATGTGCAATTGTTAAAGATAACATGAAATGCTTATTTGAGAGTATGTTTTTGCAATGTATGACATACTTCATTCTGAAAATAGCCCATCTACAATCTCACAACTTTTCAGATAGCAACGTTTTTCTGAGCTTGTAGATCGGCTACTTTCACTAGTTTCGGTTCCGAGGAGACATTCACTTTCTCTAATGGTAAATGGTTTGTAAACTACTGATCTTAGTGTTAGTGAAACAGGGGCTTGGTTCATGACAGAAGGCAAGAGTTTATGATCTTCAACAGACAACATCAGCCTTGACGAAGCTATAGCTCTACAGGTAGTGTGTAGCCTGTGAGCCCGAAGGTCAGGAGTTCGATTCCTGTCAATGGAAATAGGTTGAGGTGTCAATGAGTGAGCTTAATAACCCCAGATTGCTCCCCTGCGTGCTATGCAGGAGCGGCTGGTGGTGATTTTGGGTGGGGGGGCTACAAGACATCCATTATACTATATGATACTCTTCACCCTGCAGCAACAGCATCACATTCCAGATAGCAAGTTACAGCAATGACACTACTGTAGGCTATCTATACTTTGTTATAGGAAATGCTCCACAACAACACAAGTACCCAAAACAAAACAGAGCTTCCACTGCTCCAGTGAACGTTGTTTGTAAGTGCAGATAGCTGCTCTTATATCATGATTATTGGTGGTGGTGGCAATAATAATAATTTGAGCCTGGAATTATCAAATCCTGTGTTGAGGGTCACACAAGAATAGCATGCACTTTACAAACAAAATAAGACTAGAACCAGACAATTCATTAAAAGGTTAGATTATTTAAGTCTGCTTAAAACATAGCAGCAAGTGGTATGTATAAACTGAAACTCATCTCCTCCTACAGTAGACCTCTTCCCATGTTCCTTATCACTGCTTTTAAAGCTACACACACACACAGCCTCTCCCTCCCTGCTGTCACTCACTCACTCACTCACTCACTCACTCACTCACTCACTCACTCACTCACTCACTCTCACACACACACACACACACACACACACACACACACACACACACACACACACACACACACACACACACACACACACACACACACACACACACACACACACACACACACACACACACAGCTATCATGTGACATTTGTGTCACATGAAAGTAATGTGTAATAGTACATACAGTATGTTTGTGTCCATGCATGCATGTGTTTTTCTTTTTTGCGGACAGAAGTTAATCTGAAATGGCAGCACTGATCATCCCAAAGGTGTTGACCTGTTATAGTATAAATAGTAAGATAAAGCATCAAAATAGTTTAAAGACCACATTAATTCAACTCATATTGAGTTGTTAGGTAATGCTAGTGATGTGTTGTAGTTCTTCCTGAGTTGAAGTGTTGAAAACAGAAACAACAAGTTAAAATGTACATTTTATGTGGGTGTGGAAATATACACACTTTTATCAAGATGCAGAGAGAATGCATGATAAGCAGGAAATATAAAAGTTTGGTTCGGTAAATACCATGTAATTACCGTGTAATTGCCATGTAATTACCATACTGCAAAAGGAAGGGTTACCCAATGTTCTTCCTTGTGTATTGTGTTTCTAACCAAGAGCTTTTCTTTTCTTTTTTTACTTAAATTTTTATCCCACGATTTTGTAACCCTATTTTTTACACCCAGTGCCAATTGTCTATGTAATCCTGGGCACTACCTTCCCTCTGCCAACCTAGGGAGGCCAGGGCCGAGCTCATGCCTCCTTCAATGCATGAGAGCCAACTGACCTTCTTGTCACCTGACAGGGGAGAGTTTCCCTGGTTGGACGTAGCGTGTGGAAGGAACACGTTATTCCAACCAGTTCCCTTCCCCTCCATCAGGCGCCCCGGCTGGCCAGGGGGAGGCAGTATAGTGACCAGGATTACTGCATGTTTTTGTGAGGGTACCTACCAGGAGACACAGGGAGAACATGCAAACTCCACACAGAAAGGCCCTTTCGCCAACCCCACCTAGGGTATGGGCACTGATGACGCGGAGGAGAGAACACGCCCCCAGCGCCCACAGTGAACCAAGAGCTTGTACTGTATGCAAAACCATGCAAAACCAGTACTTATTATTTTCCCATGAAAACCTCACTTTGCCATTAGTTCCTTGTCACCTCTGCATGTGGAGTTGTTTTGGAAGCTTTGCTTAACATAAATCATAAGACCTCGACTGGTGAGGATCACTTAGACCCTTTTTTTAAAAGACAGCTGCACCTCTTTTTGCAGAGTATACAGTAGCTCATATTTATAATCTTTATATCTCATTAAATAATTTCCCTCGTATTTGGAAACGTGCGCTTGTCCTTTCACTTTACAAAGGTGGTGATAGACAAGAGCTAAATAATTACAGATTTCAAAGTTACCCTGTCTTGCCAGCATTTTGGAATCCCTCATCAATTCCCAGCTCAAATTATTTCTCTCATTCTTCTCAGTTTTAAATTAAAATCAATCTGGTTTCAGAGCCAAACATGGAACAATAACAGCCGTCACCTTAGTTACAGATACCATTATAACTGCTTTTGACAATAAGCATTATTGTGCATCCCTTTTCGTGGACTTATCCAAGGCCTTTGACACCGTAGATCATAACCTACTCCTACTGAAATTGCACAACATAGGTTTTAGTAATGAAACCTCGGAATGCTTTCAAACTTACTTCTAATAGGCATCAAACTGTGAAGTCCGGAAGCACTCAATATGGGTTTCGGCCAGTCTCCGTGGGCATCCCACAGGGCTCAGTCTTAGGCCCAGTCCTTTTTACTTTAGATATTAATAATATCATCTCTACTCTTAATGACTGTCATGCCCACCTTTATGCAAACGACATGGTCATATACTGTGTCGCTGACTCAGCTCAGCTTGCCACCAGGAAGCTGCAGCATGCTTTTAATGCTCTTGTTCGCTTGTTATACGTCGTTGAAAATAGCATGTCTCGCCAAAAATACATAGTAAAACACAGGAGCCGAGATACAGAATATTTCCCAAATACTTTAACCAGCAAGTGAATGGAGCAGTACATCTTGGGATCACGTTATCTCCTGGTTCTGTGTAAAAATAATAATAATAAAAAACTCAAAAACACGTCAAACACGTGAACACGAAAAATGTCAAATGTCAATGGCACTGAATGAGTGTTCAAAAGTACAAATTACAAAGTTGATTTTTTTAAATATATCATTACTGTATCAATCTGGGAACCCAGATCCAACTGAAAATGAAAAACAGCGACCTCTGCTGTTTGTTCTATGTCTGTTGGCTCTGGGCGGAAGAAAACGTAACACCAGTGCGCAAGGAAACCGGGGTTTAGGTCTGCCTTCGGCTTTCACTTCCGGTGGGTGCCACTATGTTTCATTCCCACTAACAATATTTCTACACGGAACACTAACACCACTTCTCCCAGAGAACATGGATCGTTTTGGTTATAAGCCCACTTGTTTCTATGATGAAAGAGTAAGTTAAAATGTGAATATCTTTCCGTGGTTTTGTCTGCTCCGCGGACGCTATTGTTAAATTAGTTTGGGTTTGTTTCGAGGGGGAAAGATCGACGGACATGTGAATCCCGCCCACTACATTTGATTGGGTAAAGCGCGGCCTGCTTCCTGATCTGAAGGCATGCCCACTTGTAGCCAATGCGCACACGTTATGACGAACCTCCCCGACAGATTCCAATGCAGTGCAGAATCTGTTCTTGAGAGATTATTACTGTATTGACATTTCAACATTCCCCCCCCCCCCCAAAAAAAAAAAAAAAAAAAAAAAAATATATATATATATATATATATAAAAGTATACATAACATTGGAATGACTATATATAGCTCCCAGGGGCCTAAATGGACTAAATTGATTTTGTCTGCAAACAGCAAACATACAGTATGTGCTGCACGTTTGCTTAAAATGCAGGCTCATAGTAAAGTGTGCGTGACTGTGCCGGCCTGTTTGTGTGTGGAGGAGGGGAGGGGAGGGGAGAGAGACCAAGCTTTTATTTCACATTTATTATTTTTTGCCTAATGACAGGTTTATGGTCTGCCCATTGAATAGAACAAAGTACATTTGGTCTAAAGCAGTGCATGGTTCCCATGGTGTGCCGTGACATAAGTCGGGAGTGGCAGTGGCTCAGGGGGTGTGGCCCACACACACACACACACACACACACACACACACACACACACACACACACACACACACACACACACACACACACACACACAGCTAGCGATGTTAACTTTCCCCAAACAGCTTGAGCCACTTCCAATGTGATTAAAGCAGCAATCATGTTTCTTAACTTTGTCAGATAAATGAAGCAAATCCACAATACCTTTCTGAAGACGGATTAGAAAGTAAATAATCTACAATCCATTTGAATACTGGCGCCTGCCTGTTAATCCTCCTCCTTCACTTTCCCAGAACAAAGCACAGAAAGGTACACCTTTCAGTGAGGGCGGAGCTTGGGGGCTAAAATATATTAGCCCCAATAGGGCATAGCAGTGGCGGCCATTTTCTGGTTCCACTTCAAAATACTCAATGCATTTTTCCCATTGACATTTCCAAAAATATTTATATAAATTCATTTAAGCCTAGAATCAAGACATCCAGGGTCCTGGTGAATCATGACCATATTTTTTTTTTTCTGTGATTTTATTTTATTTTATTTTTAATTATATGATATACTATATTTAATAAATACCCTTTGTTTTGCCATTTCCCCCCCCCAAAAAAATCACAGAATCTAACGTTTTATGGTCATGATTCACCAGGACCCTGGATGGCTTACTAGGCTTAAATTAATTGATATAAATATTTTTGGAAATGTCAATGGGAAAAATGCATTGAGTATTTTGAAGTGGAACCAGAAAATGGCCGCCACTGCTATGCCCTATGGTGAGTAAATCAAGCAGGCGTGTCATGTCAGCTGTCAATCACTCAACTCAATGAAAGCCAATGGAAGCTGATTTGGGCTAAAATAAATCAGCCTATTTTTACATATGTTTAACTGTTTGATGCTGTTGCTGCTCCAGGTTCCACCAGCATATAAAATAATCTCTTCTAAAAATAATTTCTCATCATTATTCCATAAGATAGGGGGGGCTTAGCCCCACTAGCCCATTGATACCAACCGGCCCTGGTGCTATGTATGACCACCTCAGCTGGGTCGAGCTGAAAAGTAGTTTCACCTGTTGGAATCATTTGCTTTGTCTCAATTTCAATCTATTCCTTTTCCATGTCTTGTGCTATTATTGCACTTTGCTTTTTGAGCTTCATTCTCTGTCTGTCTGTCTGTCTGTCTGTCTGTCTGTCTGTCTGTCTGTCTGTCTGTCTGTCTGTCTGTCTGTCTGTCTGTCTGTCTGTCTGTCTGTCTGTCTGTCTGTCTGTCTGTCTGTCTCTCTCTCTCTCTCCTTCATTCACTGGCCCCGTAAATATAGCTGCAAGCAGCAATATTTACGGGGCCAGGCACTTCAGTGCCAAGGCTCCGTTTTGTCATTGGCATTATTCTGTCACTTCTGCCACTTTTCGCAGTTCTGGCTTAAACTGTGCTGCCGCTTTTTACGAAACTCGGCCATATGGTAGATGGTCATGAAAAATGATAATGAAATGAATCTCACAATCTTTCATCAAAAGGTGGCGCTATAGCACTCAATTGAAAGTGCCAACTTTGAAGAGGTACAACTCATGCCCTGTTTGACCTACAGACATGAAACTTCGATACACACATGCGTGTACTCATGATGAACAACTTTCACACTCTGACTTTTGACCTCTGACCTTTAGATGTCCCACCATTTTGAATTATATGAAATGTCTGTCTGTCTGTCTGTCTGTCTGTCTGTCTGTCTGTCTGTCTGTCTGTCTGTCTGTCTGTCTGTCTGTCTGTCTGTCTGTCTGTCTGTCTGTCTGTCTGTCTGTCTGTCTGTCGCTCTCTCTCTCTCTCTCTCTCTCTCTCTCTCTCTCTCTCTCTCTCTCTCTCTCCGTTCTTCATTCACTGGCCCCGTATTATTGCTGCTTGCAGCAAAAAAAAATTTTTTAATTCGAATATACATTTTCATATTCGAATATACATATTTTCCCAACATTCGTTTGACAGCCCTAGCGTGCGTGCGTGTATAAGAGCAGGTATGTGTATCTTTCTTTGAGTGAGAGATAAGACTGGGTGTGCATGCGTGTTTGTTTCCATGTAATGTGTTTGTCATGTGTGTAAGCGGATGGCGCGCTTGCCGATGCACAAGGCCATCGGCTGTCTTGTTTTTAAGTGGTTTAAAAGTCGTGCTGGACAATGAGTGAACCAAATGAAGCACTCCCTCCGTTTGTAATTTGCAATTACAATTAGACAAATAGCCTGCATCTTTTGGAAATCGGTTGGAGTAAAAGATCCTTTATTTGTGATAAATATGCAGGCATATACAACTGACATGAGCACAAAAGAACAAACGTAAGTACATAATATTGTACAGATAGGACACATAGAAACAACAAGGACAAGACGCATTTAATGTGATAGAATACATACGTAGGACCACAATGGAAACAAGTCCCCAGGACTGTGTTATCCTTTTAGCTTTAATGTCTTTGTGTACCACATGTGCCGTTAACATTTCTTTTTTCTTTCTTTCAAGATTTTTTTTGGGTCTTTTTCTTCCTTTTATTGATAGTGTACAGTAGACTGACAGGAAATGGGGAGAGAGAGATGGGGAGTGACCATCGGGATTGGGATTCTTACCCGTGCAAATTTTTAAAGCCTTGATGGTCCGTAGTTACCTTATCTAAACTGGTTGATGTTAGCTAACATAGTTATCCTCTGCTAACTACAACATATCATTAACCAAACAACAACCCATTGGGATGTGTCTAAAAGTTTTGGCCTGTCAGTAGTATTACAACCGTAGGTATCTATAAAGTACTGTTCTCTCTGTTCACAGGAAGGGCAAAGATGACACGTGGATCAGCTCCCACACATACTGGGAACAGCGAAGGGACCCTGGCTTCAGCCAAACAGATTTCCCTGTGCTGTGGTGACCTTTTCTTTGGCTTCACACCAAAGTGGTTTAAGGTCAGCTTAAACCGACCCCCCCCCCCCTCTACTACCAATCATATGCAGTAGATGGGTGTGTAAAGACTGACCTGAGACCATCTTCTGATGGTACCGACATGGCTTCTACGCTTCGCCCTGTGTCAGGGTGCCCCGGACCAAAAATATTGACTTCCCCACTTCCTCTTTCTAGTGCTGGAGGGTGGAGGGGTACGATGAGCTTGAAGAAGGTGGTGGGGCTTTTACTTGATTTGCTGTTTAAAGACAATCTTGTACCTAGAGCTTCCAACAGCGGGGCGGGAAGGCTCTGGTGACTTTGAGGGGGTGACTAAGACGGCCTAAACACATAGGGCGCTACAAGGTCTTCAGATTTTGTTTTGACTGACCAATCGCAACAGACAAAAGTAAGTGTGACATTGTATACGGTCTGGGAGGGATTTCTTTTTTTTCAAGGTTCAGTGAGCTCCATTACTCTCAATGACTGTATTATGCGGACTCTGCAGAAAGGAAGTGGGCCTCACCGGGGCCCACTTCTGCTTCCTTCTGTTTCTGACTTCTGCATAGTCACCCCTCAGAATTCGTCGACAGGGTGGTGGTATATGTTCCTTTTATGTTGTCATGTCTTGTATTTTAGGGTACACCACCCCCCCTCATGCACATACACACAGACTACTAATTCCATGACCTTATATTTATACAATTACGTTTTGCTGCATTCCAGCATTGACCAAAGTGCCTTGTAACAGAGCACTGCGCTCAAAGAACTGCTGTAGCAGTTATGCAAAATATAAACACTCTTCAGAGAGAGCCTGTATGTGGATGCATTTCCACAATATCATGACAATGTCTGACTTCAGTGTCATTTTTGGGGGATGGAAGGACGGAGATCGCAGTGATAATTTAAGAGGGAACTTTTCGAAAGGTCTGTTTTCGTCGATTGACCTCAGATTGAACCAGCTGATCAGATGTAATTGTAAGAGACTCTGAGTAAAAGCCTGAATTATGCCTTCTCTTTCTCATTCATTATACTGTCATAGTAGATAGGCTAATAACTGAAGAATAGAGCAATAAGTATGTTATATAAATCTGTCCTGTCTAAAGATAGACAATAAAGTACAATGGATGAAAGTTGTGTGTTCATTTGTATGTTTGCATGCGTATGTGTACATGCACAAATATGTATGTTCTGTATATGTTACTTTTGTTCTCTCGGAAGTATAATAGAACCGAGACTTTAAAAGACCTGACCATATCTTTTATTTGTGCCGCAGCCGCTCCCTCAGTATGGACGTGTTTTGAGGAGTTGGGGGAGGTGATTTGCTGCACAGTCTACTTTCAGTTGTGATGGCATGGGGCGGGGGTTGTTTTAACTTGTCGAGTAGTATTACTATGTGTTGTGTTGGCAACTTAGATTTTCTAGATTCTTCCGTTTTGGACATCAATGCTCGACTCTCAACTGAGTTCCTGATTGTGGTAAGTATAAAGTAAGTAAGTACATTTTATACAAAAACAAAAACACAATGCATCTCAGAGAAAAACAAAACAGCAGACATATTTCACCATTGGAGGAGAAGCTCAATGACATTACCCAAAAGCATGTTGAAACAGTAGTGTTTTTAGCTGATTCTTAAAATTATCCACAGACGGGCCACGAGGAAGGGCATTCCAGAGTCTAGGTGCTACAGACTGAAAGGCTCTGTCACCTTTGGTGATTAACCTGGTACGAGGAATGACCAATAGACCCTGGTCCGCTGACCTCAGGGTCCTGCTGGGCACATATGGTTCAAGTAAGTCAGTTAAATATTCAGGTGCCTGGCTGTGCAGATCTCTAAAAGTGAGCACCAGGACCTTAAACTGAACTCTAAAAAATATAGGAAGCCAGTGCAAAGATGCCAAAACTGGGGTAATGTGACACCTTCTGCTTGAACAGTCTTGCAGCAGTGTTTTGAATGAATTGCAGGCGGTCTATGGACGTCTTATTGAGGCAGGTGAGAACCGAATTGCAATAGTCAAGGCGAGAGGAAACAAAGGCATGTATGATCATTTCTAGGTCAGAATGCGAAACAATCGACCTGAGCTTCGCAATATTCCTGATGTGGAAAAAACAGGTGCGGGTCACTGATTTAATGTGCGTGTCGAGGTGCATGGCCTGATCAAAAATGACCCCAAGGTTCCTGAGGTTGGGGCTCACATTGCTTTTGAGGGACCCAATACAATCAGCCACCTTGGATGCAACACCATCAGAGGCCACAATGAGCACCACGGTTTTGGCCTCATTTAACTGCAGAAAGTTGTTTTCTAACCAGGCCTTAATGGCAGACAGACACTCAGTTTAAAATAATAATATTAGAAATAAAATTATCAGGGCAGTCAGGGTTAAAAGAGCAATACAGCTGGATATCATCCGCGTAAAGGTGGTAGGAGATGCCTTTAAAATAATTATAATGTGTCCTAGTGGGAGCAAATACAGTGCAAATAAAATTGGACCAAGTACCGAGCCTTGGGGGACCCCACAGGAAAGGGGGACAGACTTAGACACATGAGGGCCTACTGCAACAGAGAAACATCTACCAGAGAGATAGGACTTGAACCATTCCAGGGCACTCCCTGAGACTCCCACCCAATTTCTGAGCCTGTTAGTCAAAACATTCTGATCCACCGTGTCAAACGCAACACTAAGGTCCAATAGTACTAGAATGGAGCATTTACCAGAGTCGGCAGACATCAGTAAATCATTTGATACTCTTAAAACTGTAGTCTCTGTGGAGTGTTTTTGGCAAAAGCCTGACTGGAATTTGTAGAAAATATGGTGTTAATTTAAAATAGCTATAAGCTGGTTGGCAACATTTTTTTTGGACATAAAAGGTAACTTAGAGATAGGCCGATAGTTACTTGGTAACGAAGCATCCAGGCTTGGCTTTTTTAAAAGCGGCTGAACGATTGCCTGTTTAAAATAGGTGGGGACCTGGCCAGAGACCAACGAGAGGTTGATGATGGAAAGCAGACATGGACCAATAGTGCTAAAAACGTCCTTTAACAGAGAGGTTGGGATGATGTCTAAGGGGCTAGAGGAGGTTTTTGTGCTACTCACCAGCTCTGTTAGGTCATGGAGGGAAATAGGTGTAAAGGAATTCAGAGTAGACTGGCGGTTTGGAGATGAGGGTTGGATTGAGGTGGAGGGTGTA
This sequence comes from Gymnoscopelus braueri, assembly GCF_963280865.1. Lineage (NCBI taxonomy): Eukaryota > Metazoa > Chordata > Actinopteri > Myctophiformes > Myctophidae > Gymnoscopelus > Gymnoscopelus braueri. The sequence continues at coordinate 35,633,622 of NC_137613.1, read as the reverse complement.
ATACCTGCCCTGACACTGGCAACCTTATTGACCAATTTTTTTAGAAAATCATGACAGTCTTCTGCAGAGAAAACAGGTGTGACAGGAGTTTGTGGATTGACTATGGTGTTAATGGTGTCAAAGAGGACTTTGGGGTTTTGTTTGCTGGATGAAATAAGGTTTGTGAAGTAGGCAGCTCTCGCCTCCTTAACCATACTGTTAAAATCAATTAAAAGTTTCTTAAAATGAAGACAGTGTACCTCAAGCTCAGTGGATTTCCACTTTCGCTCAACACACCGGCAGTTGCGTCTAAAATGACGAATATCCTCATTAAACCAGGGGGAGGAGTTTAAAGTGCGAACAGTGCGGGATTTGAAGGGGACAACTACATCTAAAATGTCAGAACAGTGCAGGTTAAAAGCATGAACTAAAGTATCAACGTCACCATAAATGGCACCACACTGCTATCAAAGGCAGTGGAGAATCTTTCTGCCGACATGTCATTAAGCATGCATGAGCACTTAACTCGCTTGGCCGTTATAGTGTCAGTTTTAAATATTAAGTTAAAAAGTATGCATTTATGATCATTTCCTCAAAAACAATGTTATCTATGTCTAAGCCAAGAGTAAAAACAAGATCAAGTGTGTTACCTTTGTTGTGCATGGGGCCTGAGACATGTTGGACAAAATGAAATGATTCAGTGATACAAATAAAATTGGTGGCAAAATTATCATTATAGTTATTAATATGGCAATTAAAGTCACCTAAAAGGACGATTCTTTCCAGTTTGATGATGGAGGTTAAAAGGTCGCTAAAATCTGTCAGAAAATAACTGTTAAAACCAGGGGGTCGATAAATTAAAATACAATAAAATGGGTTTGTGTGCCCAACTTTGGTGATTAAAAGTTCAAAGGAGCTGTATGTACTACTGGAGCACACAATCCTGGAGGAGAAGCAGTTCTTATGCACCAGTGCTATGCCACCTCCTACACGACTGGTGGTGGCATTTGACTGGGAGGGTCTGGGGGCACAGGTAAAAGAAAAATTTGGTGGGCACAGTTAGTTTAGAGCGACATATTCCTCTGTCCTTTGCCATGTTTCTGAGAGGCAGAAAATGTCCAGGTCTTTGGCTGTGATAAAGTCATTTAGGATGAAAGTTTTGTTGGCTTTTGGAACGGGCATTTAACAAGGCCATTTTAATAGCCTTAGGTCCTAGGTTACAGGGTGGCTGTGACTGGTTAGTAAGTTTATTCTTGGTTAGATCCTTTATTCGTGTCTTGATAATGTATCGGAATCCGACCGTTATCCGACGTCACGTAGCCTTGGATCTAGCTACCTTAGGATCAAGACAATTAGATATTTTTATCGAGTCTGACTTCTTCTTTTCTACGAGAGCAAAAGTCAGACTCGATAAAATACATCTATGATTGTCTTGATCCACGGCTAGAATCCCACGGAACAGTTGATCTCATTTGAAACAAGTCGTTGTGCTTTTATGAGCGATCCAGTTCAGAGGACCTTGTATTGTTAACTGTACTTCTGTGTATGTCTTTCTAAACAAAGTACAGTACAATCAATCAATGACATAGAAAATGTGATTCACAACATTGATTGATTGTCCGCCTGGTGGTCGCGATGCGGCCGTGAGGAGATGCCCGTTTCCCTCAGTGGTGTAAAGTAACTAAGTACATTTACTCACGTACTGTACTTCCTACAATCATTGTAAGAAGTACAGTTAATGACAGTTAATGAGTGGCCATTAAAAAACGGTTTCCCCGTCAAACCGGTTCTCTTGCCAGGTAAACAGTATAAAGAGGGGCCATAAATAGCTCCACATTTCATTATTGTTGTGACTTAAGAATCTGGCCCGGTCAACGTTAGAACCCACCATACGCTGCTGGTACAATGTTGAGATACTTGTAGCATTAGTTACTAGTTACTTTGTAGATTATTATTAAAAACAAACCACTCAGTCCTATTTAAACTTTGGCTATTTGAAAATCGCCGATCTACAAGTTCAAAACGAAATGGACGAGCCACTCCCACAGAGCAGCGGTGCAGCCCAGGAGGGGAGGCAGCAGTCGGGTTGGACGGGCGTAGATCGGTGGAAAGACAGGAAACACTAGGAACAATACTACACAATAAAGGTACAAGGAGAACAGGAAACAATAGGAACGATACACAATAAGATACAAACAAGGAGACAGATCCTGACAGTACCCCCCCCCATGGCTGAATTCCAGACATCCACAAAACATTGTCAGAACACCTAACAGGGTGGGTGGAGGGGAGTCGGAAAGGGGGGTCACAGAACTAAACATTGGACTGGTAGGACAAGTCAGACAAAAACACTGAACTGGCTTTGGGCAGGACAAAAAAAACACTGATTGGCTTGGGGCAGGGCAAGACAAAATTCAAGGGTATTTATTAATAAATGAACAAGAAACACAAGGACGCAAACTGGGAAACTTAACTATACTGGGAAACACTAAACTAATGACATGTAGACACAGATCTGGAACAGACATACTCACAGACATAACCTGGCTAGGAGCACACACAAACACAGGGCTTAAATAGACACAGGACTAACTAATGTTTGCACTATCTGGACTCCAGAATGCGTCTCGCCACCAAGAGAGACTACTGGCCCTGGCACGGAAAGAAATGATGAGGTGTTCATTCAATGCCTAAGTAGGGTATCAATACTTAGAAGCTTTTGGGCTTTCTGTCATTTGCTTACATTCTTAAAATTATTATTATTATTATTATTATTATTACACTTATTATAAATATATGTATTTATTTTAAACAAAAAACTACTATCTTATTACTGGTCAAATTGGCGTAATTTTATATTTAGTTTTGTTTGTCTAGAATCACTTCTGCTGGCTGGTCCTCCTATGAAAGTAAACACTGACTTGTTGTACACCATAATAAATTTTAGCGAAAATATAATTACACAATATAGTTGCCCCATACCTAAAAATACAGATTCATTTGAATATTATTGTATGCAAGCTACTGTTTTCTTTATATTATGCAGAATTCTCGGAAGAAACTAATTTATTTGAACGTAATTTCTCTCACTTCACCTCTGACCTCGCTTCTCTTTTTTTCTTCTTCTTCTTATTTTTTTCTTTTTTAAATAACTGACTCCATTTTTCTAATTTACAGGTTAAATCACTTAATTTCAGACTGTTCTAATTTCAACCAGATTTACTTCCACTGTCCATGACTACATTTTAGTTGGGAGCATTCACATGAAAAAATAAATTAAAAAAATGTTTTCCTTTTCCACTGACAGTGTTGTGGGAATCTTATCAGTGTGTGTGTGCCACTGCTACAGGCAGCTGGTAATGGGTGAAGGTCACAGCGCCTTCCTTCCCCCCCATTCTTTCAACTGTCTATTTTAACAGATTTAAAGAATAAGCTATTTCTCAATGCATGGCTCAACAGCCTTTTGTAATTCATGAACTGTATTTATCTCCTTTTTTTCCTTTTTTTTTTTTTTCTGAAAGTACTGGTCAACCTGACAACTGCAGTATGTAAATTCTCAGGGGTATAGGCTTCAATATAAGTCAAATATTTTAATTCAGCAAAAAAAGAACAGTAGTAGGTGTCTTGGATGCACCTTACGTGAATGTGGGGTATTACTGAGTTTCTTTCTCTCTCTCCCTCCCCCTGGAAAATATTCCCCTAGTGTCTCAGTCCTCAGGCCTTCACACCGTTCACTCAGAAGTAAATCACTGTGCCCCACTGAGTCAGACTAAAAATGGTACGCAGCCATGCACTTGTGAATGCACCACAGTAACCAGAATCAGTAGTACTTCACAAGGCCACCCCAAGCAGAACTATATGATTTGTGTTCAACCCAATTACATATATGGACCCAGGAACGGCAACGATCGAGGGGCACATATGAAATATGTTGAACCACGACCCTAATGTATAAAATGGGTGCGCCTGTCATTCATACGCTCACAATTCCTAATGCATTCACCTCTAACACTTACCCCAAAGTGGGACACACATACAGCTGCAGCAGTCACACGGTCAGTCACCACTTGTCAGGCGTTCAGTGTAAAAACCAGTTGGGGATGTGTCCGGTGGCGTAACGAACATATACCAGCAGTCTGTGTGCAGCACACCTCCTGCTTACAGTAGATACAAACATGTACACTTAACAATGACACAATATACCAACTTTGTTACATACAAGACAAAACAAACAAACAAACAAACAAACAAACAAACATATAGAGACCTTCATTCATTCGGAAAACATACATATAACATACATATAAAGACAACATATATGACACACTGTAGTACTATTTAGGGGGCATCCCTAGGCTGCAGAGCCAGCCGTTCACGTCACCTCGCTCGGATGCTGGAGCTAAACATGTATTTTTTTAAATATTATTTTTGACCCCCATTTAGGGTCCTTCACGTCACCTCGCTCGGATGCTGGAGCTAAACCTATATTATTTTTGATATTAATTTTTGACCCCCATTTAGGGTCCTTCACGTCACCTCGCTCGGATGCTGGAGCTAAACCTATATTATTTTTGATATTAATTTTTGACCCCCATTTAGGGTCCTTCACTTCACCTCGCTCGGATGCTGGAGCTAAACATGTATTATTTTTGATATTATTTTTGACCCCCATTTAGGGTCCTTCACGTCACCTCGCTCGGATGCTGGAGCTAAACCTATATTATTTTTGATATTAATTTTTGACCCCCATTTAGGGTCCTTCATGTCACCTCGCTCGGATGCTGGAGCTAAACATATGTTATTTTTGATATAAATTTTTGACCCCCATTTAGGGTCCTTCACGTCACCTCGCTCGGATGCTGGAGCTAAACCTACCGCTCGGACCCAGAGAGCGTCCTCCAAAGGCCCGTTTACGGTTTTTTTTCACGTCACCTCGCTCGGATGCTGGAGCTAAACTAAACTTACATATAACCTGTAGTATTTTTGGGGTCATCCCTAAGCCGCAGTCTCAGCTTACACATGTAGTATTTTTGGGGTCTTCCCTAAGCCGCGGACCCAGCTTACATATTACGACATATAACGACACATAACGTACACAACTTAGGCTACACGCTATCTTCTCCCATGAACCCGGCGTGGTTTGCGGTTTAGAGAACCGTGCAAAGGCCACTTAGTGTAGTGTCTCAGTACACTGTAAGATTACAGAGGAACATAGGATACAGAGAGACAGTGTAGTGTCTCAGTAAACTATAGGATCATAGAATACAGAGAGACAGTGTAGTATCTCAGTAGACTATAGGATCATAGAATACAGAGAGACAGTGTAGTGTCTCAGTAAACTATAGGATCATAGAATACAGAGAGACAGTGTAGTGTCTCAGTAGACTATAGGATCATAGAATACAGAGAGACAGTGTAGTGTCTCAGTAGACTATAGGATCATAGAATACAGAGAGACAGTGTCTGGGAGGATCAGCTCGGTCCACCCAGCCACGCTAACAGGACATCATGGGGTATAGGAAGTACAGAGCCTAAGTATTAAACACAAAGGTCATTCAATCTGCTGTTCAGTGGTGACTTCACATGCATGCAATCATATTTACACATTGTCTTTAATAATTGACCTAAATTTGGTATAATACAATTCACATATAGCACCGCGTGTACCCTTCCTGGGGCCCCAAGGAATTGTAGCACATAGTGTATGGGCGAATTGTTATTTGGATCTTATGGATCCAGCGGTCGTCTGGACTGGACAGGGTCACGGTCGGGGTCACCAGCTGAAGTGTCGTGACAGACCTGTCACTCTTGGTTCAATAAAACCCTAAAGTCCAGTTTATAGACGACATACACAGAAATTACCGTTTACATGCGCAAGGCATCTTTATTGACAAACAAGGGAGATTCCCTCTATACTATGTGAATAAAAGAACAGCAAATTAATGATATTAAAACAATACGACCTGATATATCACGAAGGCAATTCGCTCCACATCAAAGTCTGCATGCAAACAAGCGTTCGGTTGAGCGCCTGGAGAATTCTGAAGTTCTTATCTATTACATTCAGTATATCAACGCTGTGGCTATCAAGGCCTTCCTTCTTACTGGAGCACAGCTACTGTGCTCCACACTCTATAAAGTATAGGTTGACGGCCCAAGGTTCCACAATGGACCATCAACCCCTCCTCACCCACTTTAGATCTTGTGTGAATGTTTTTTGAATGTTTAGGCTATTCCTTCAGTATGACTTTTGGGGCTGTTATTGACATGCATTACTAAGACCTTTATACAGTATGTGACTAGAAATGCAAAGTTAGCATTTTTTTATTGTACAATCTACGGTTCAAGAGTTATAGGCCAAAAGTTAAAGTGGGCTGTTGCATGGGTCCAGAGATCATATGTACCAAATTTTGTGAGATTTGGGCAAAATCTGTAGGAAGAGGAGCTAAAACTGTGTTTTGAAGAAAATTCAAAATGGCGGAAAATCTATCCAGACGCAAATGGGTGTGGCCTATATGGGGAGCTCCGTCATGACCCAAGGAATCCAGGGGAAAAGATGTTTTGATTCGACGACCTACGGTTCAAGAGCTAGGCCAAAACGTAAAGTGGGCTGTTATAGCGCCACCATGAGGCCGGTTGGTGTAATTATTTTTTAAATAATTTTGCACTGGACTATAAACCTTCCCTCCAAGTCTTGTAACTGTAGCCCTTATGGTTTCTGAGATAAAAATACTTGAATGGGAGTTTTTTCATTTTCCCATTAAAGTGGATGGGGACATTTAATGCACTAATAAATCAATATCAATTAAACTATACAACATATCTCTTAGCAAAGTACAAGCCTTGGAATCCCGATGACGCCGGTGAATTTTAGCCTGGTAGACCCTCCCTCCGGAAAATCTAATTTCCATTTGATTCCAGGAGTGAGTCTGGCATGATCGCCCATTCTGCAATAGTGGCTGTGGGCTGGAGTTGGGCGGGAGTAATACCGTTGACTGACAACACCTTCAGCATGATCGTTTTTCCCCTTCAGCCAATTGCAGTGCATTTTTAGCACCTCCGCGACTAATGTGACGCAACGGGACTTTTGAGTTATTCGGATACATGCGTGTCACTGCCCGCCCCTGCCGGTTCTCTGATTTTTTATTTTTAAATAGGCTCTGTCATGATTAATTGACCACATATATGAAGTTAAACAACTACATTCTATCCAAACGATATCTTATAAGTAAATTCCGTGCCTCAAAAAATAAGTTTGAGAGCGTTTTAAACCCGAAAAATAAAAAGTAGAAACTGCCCACAGAAACAATGGCTGCCGTTCGTGTTTGGTCGGCTGCACTCAGGCTGCACTCGGGTCCATTCGGGCTCACTCGAACTCGCCACCTGATTGGCCAACGTTTGCTGTCAATCACAGAACGATGAGCGACGACGCTGATAGGCTCGGTTTTTTGGTAATGCGCTAGAAACGCCCATACAAGCCATGCCAGACTCACTCCTGGAATCAAATGGAAATGAGATTTCCGGAGGGAGGGTTTACCAGGCTAGGTGAATTTGACATATGGCACGAAATTGGGGGAAAAAAACTGTGGGAGAAATAACGCGCCAAAATAAAGTGTATCTAGAATAATGAAAGAACTAGACGCGTCGCAATTATTTTTTCTCTAAATTTTTTATCCCTCGATTTTGTAACCCTTTTTTATTCACCCAGTGTCAATTTGGTAAGTGATCCTGGGCACTACCACTCCCCCACCAGCCTAGGGAGAACAGGGCCGAGCTCATGCCTCCTTCAATGCATGAGAGCCAACTGACCTTCTTGTCACCTGACAGGGGGGAGTTTCCCTGGTTGGACGTAGCGCGTGGAAGGAACCAATTCCAATTCCCTTCCCCTCCATCAGGTGCCCCGGCTGACCAGGGGGAGGCAGTATAGTGACCAGGATTACTACATGTTTTTGTGAGGGTATTAACTACCCTAGGAGACACGGGGAGAACATGCAAACTCCACACAGAGTAGGCTCTTTCGCCAACCCCACCTAGGGTATGGGCGCTGATGACGCGGAGGAGGAGACACGCCCACAGCGTCCCCAGCGGGAATCGAACCTGGGACCTTCTAGCTGTGGGGCGACAGCGCTACCGACTGCGCCACCGTGCCCCCCTACGCGTCGCAATTCTGGGAAATTGCAAAGTGTGGTTGTGCCGACGCCGGTCGTGGGTCGTGGCCGCTGGGACTCGAGGAATACAACTGGAGGAATACCGTCGGAGGCCGCGCGACGTGCGATTCGAATTCGGTGCCGATCGGATCCCGCGTTCGTGACGCGTGCCGTTTTGATTTGAGGAAATAGGCCCCTCCCACTAAAGAAACAGGCCCCTCCCACAAATGTAGCGGGCCAATTATATAGTCACGTCACTCCTGAGATCACTCGCGTTTCATTTTGAGAGGATTGATCCCCTCAAAAATCTGTTTTTTGCATCAAACGTTACGTTTTGCACATTTGCGGCGCCCCCTATGGATCAAAGTGGAAATGCTTTTGGGGATTCGTTGAGTAAACCACCCTTGACATGTGATTCAAATTTGGGATTGACCGGACGTTTCGTTCGTGATTTTTGGCATTATTGGTAAAACGGGCCCCTCCCGCTAACTTTGGAAGCCAATTACGGACGAACGGTAAGGACTATCAAAATGCCGTTTGGGTATGTTTATCGCTAGGGTCCAGAGATCATGTGTACCGATTTTCGTGGCCTATATAGGGAGTTGCGTAATGACCCAAGAAATCCAGGGGAAAATATTTTTTCATTCTATGACCTACGGTTCAAAAGTTATAGGCCAAAAGGTAAAGTGGGCTGTTATAGCGCCACCATGTGGCTGACTGGTGTAATTATTGTATTAATAATTTGGCAATAAACTATGAACCTCCCTTCAAAGTCTTTTAACTCTAGCACTTACGGTTTCCGAGAAAAAAATACTTCGTGATTTCTGGCATTTTTGGTAAATGGAAGCCATTTACGGACGAACGGTAAGGACTATCAAAATGCTGTTTGGATATGTTTATCGCATGGGCCCAGAGATCATGTGTACCGATTTTTGACAAAGGAAATTTGGACAAAATATGTGGGAGGAGGAGCTAAAAGTGTGTTTTGAAGAAAATTCTAAATGGCGGAAAATCTATCCTGACACAAATGCGTCATGACCCAAGGAATCTAGGGGGGGAAATATTTTTATTTTACGACCTACGGTTCAAGAGTTATAGGCCAAAACGTGAAGTGGGCTGTTATAGCGCCACCATGAGGCCGACTGGTTTAATTCTTTTTCTAATAATTTTGGACTAAATCATGAACCACCCCTCCAAGTCTTGAAACTCTAGCCCTTATGGTTTCTGAGAAATAAATACTTGAATGGGAGTTTTTTCATTTTCCCATTAAAGTGGATGGGGAAATTTAATGCACTAATAAATCAATATCAATTAAACTATGTAACCAATCTCTTAGCAAAGTACAAGCAGTCTGGTCCCGGTGAAGCCGGTCATTTTGACATATGGCACAAAATTGGGAAAAATAAACTGTGGGAGAAATATCGCGCAAGAAAAAAGCGTTTTTCAGTTTATCTATAACAATAGTCTGGTTGCCTAGGGCAACCACACTAATAATGTCACAACAAGTGGACACTGGACACAGCACTGCTCAAGCAGCACGTGAATAAATAGGCTCTATGCACAGCAGCAATTACCTTATATCTATTAGCATATCGTTGGTGTCCGACAGGAACCAGCTAACTCCATTTTTCCGCTTTCACATTTTTCTCCATAAATCAGTGCTATTGAACACCCTTTACGTCTGTGTGTTGGTAAAACAAATATTGAACCAATGAAAATTATTAAAAAGTGCTTCTGACAAAACCAGCTAACTCCATTGGATCCTCAAACTTTCTGCTAAACCAGCTAACTCCAGCAAAGGGGGTTGGAATTAGCTGGTTTTGCTGACTCCAGGCTCCACCCCCCTTTGACCTCCAACCTCATTGTGAACTTGGAGGTCCATTCAGCTGTTCTTATCAATGATGAACAAAACCTGTCAACAATGTCTGACTTCAGTGTCATTTTTGGGGGATGGAAGGACGGAGATCGCAGTGATAATTTAAGAGGTAAGAAGGTCAAACCAATTTGTGTCTTCGTCGATTGACCTCAGATTGAACCAGCTGATCAGATGTAATTGTTAGAGACTCTGAGTAAAAGCCTGAATTATGCCTTCTCTTTCTTTCTTATTCATTATACTGTCATGGTAGATAATAACTGAAGAATAGAGCAATAAGTATGTTATATAAATCTGTCCTGTCTAAAGATAGACAATAAAGTACAATGGATGAAAGTTGTGTGTTCATTTGTATGTTTGCATGCGTATGTGTACATGCACAAATATGTATGTTCTATATATCTCTGCTGTCCAGCCTGAAACCGCTAACTCCAAAACGCTCATTGTTCAGGAAACGAGAAAACAAAATATACGTTTTTCAGGAAATGAAGAAAACCTTATATTTTTAAAACAAATCAATACTGCCTCATCAAAGTTGGTATAGTGACTTTATATATTGTCAGATACTTGCATGTGTCATTATATTATCAACACTTTACCCAAATCGCGGGTAAATCAACACATTACCCAGCGCTAGTGGAGTTTCAGACGAGCAGAAATCAAGCTGAAATGGAGTTATTGTCCAAACAATAGCTCCACTCGCTGCTGAGGGAGAGGTTTCAGGGCGACAGAAATGCTATGAACGCCTTTCTTCTTGTCACATTGCTCTCCTCATTAAACACTTCATAGATTTTAGAAATATAATTACTTGTTTTCATAACATTAGCGTCAGTGCTAAGTTTGATAAACAGGTACACTGCATAGTTTTAACAGACTATGGGGAGTGTGTTTACGTGATCCTCCTCCTGGCTCACTGCGCAGCGCGCTCTACTCATGCTGTGAAAAAGCAGCATTGGAGAGGAGAGGGGGGAGTTGTTTGTTTTTGACGGACAGTTTGAGGATCCAATGGAGTTGGGAGTTTTCGTCAGAGGCGCTTTTTAATACTTTTCATTGGTTCAAATGTTTTGATTTTTTACACAGACGTAAAGGGTGTTCAATAGCGTTGATTTATGAAAAAAAAAAAGCTGGTTCGTCCCGGACACCGACGATATGTTACTTTTGTTCTCTCGGAAGTGCAATAGAACGGAGACTTTAAAAGACCACCTGACCATATATTTTATTTGTGCCGCAGCCGCTCCCTCAGTATGGACGTGTTTGGAGGAGTTGGGGGAGGTGATTTGCTGCACAGTTTAGTTTCAGTTGTGATGGCATGGGGCGGGGTTGTTTTAACTTGCCAGGAAATGCCCGATTTTGCGCGCTCACACACACACACACACACACACACACACACACACACACACACACACACACACACACACACACACACACACACACACACACACACACACACACACATCTTGTAAACTCCCTACCACCCTTCCTTGAACTGCTTGGCGAGTAGTACTACTACGTGAACAAACTGGGATTCTACCGTTGCGCCTCAGCCTTAAACGGCCAGTCCGGTGCGTCACAGGGGTAGGGACAGTGCAGAAGAGAGAACGCTGGAGCTTGTAGCCTATTTAAGTGGCATATATACCAGAGGGTATATATGCTCAAATGTCCTTGTGGACTGGCATATATTGGTCAAACCAAGAGACCACTTAAACTCCGTATAGGCAAGCACAAAACTGCTATTCGCACTAACAACCCAGAATATGCCATGGCCAGGCATTATAAATCAGCAAATCATGGCTCTCCAGCATCCCTGAAATTCTGGGGAATAGAAAAAATGTCAGTCTCATCACGGGGTGGAGACATAATTAATAAACTGCTTTGCAGAGAAGCATTATGGATCCATAATCTTGACACCCTAGAACCCAATGGTCTAAATGAAGAACTGAGCCTTTCATGCTTTCTATAGACGGTCCCTGAGGTTTCCTGACTTTGCTTTTGTGTGCTTTTGACTCTGAGAGTGTTCCCTTGCTTTTTGTATCTTATAATTTAGTCAAAATGTATTTAAAGTGTTTATGCATTGGCCTAACATTGTTTGGCCCCTTTTTCTACTTGTACACTGTTTTAAACTAACCTTAACAATGGCATTATATGTGTAGACTATTTTCTATATCTTGTAATATGCTAAATGGTCCACAAGCCCAGAATTAAGCCTAATCATTACTGATAGGCGCAACCTTGAGATTGTGACATGCAGTACTAGGTAATTACCACTAAACAGAGGGCCATCCACCATTGGTTTATTGAGAGCACAGCCCATGCTCACCTCTGTATAGAGCATCGCAGTTCCCGCCCACTTCCTGGTTTTTCGTGGTGCCGGAAGGAACAACTCAATGCATTTTTCCCATTGACATTTCCAAAAATATTTATATCTATTAATTTAAGCCTCGAATCAAGCCATCATGACATGACATGAATCATGACCATAAAACGTTTTTTTCTGTGATTTTTTTTATTTTATATTTAATTATATGATATACTATATTTAATAAATACCCTTTGTTTTGCCGTTTTCAAAAAAATAATAATCACAGAATCAAACGTTTTATGGTCATGATTCATGTCATGTCATGATGGCTTGATTCGAGGCTTAAATTAATAGATACAAATATTTTTGGAAATGTCAATGGGAAAAATGCATTGAGTTGTTCCTTCCGGCACCACGAAAAACCAGGAAGTGGGCGGGAACTGCGATGCTCTATATAACTGTCTACCTTGATGCTGCCACCTATGACTCTGAGGAAGGTCGAAAGACTGAAACGTCAGTCTATCTGTTTTACTTGCACCGAAATAAATAAAAGGCCTAAACTGTCCGTGTAGTACTACTACGTGTTTGCAACTTAGATTCTTCCGTTTTGGACATCAACCCTCGACTCTCAACTGAGTTCCTGATTGTGGTAAGTTTATTATTGGTTTGATCCTTTATTCGTGTCTTGATAATGCATATCCGACGTCACAGCCTTGGATCTCTACCTTAGGATCAAGACAATTAGATCTTTATATCGAGTCTGACTTTTGCTTTACTACGAAAGCAAAAGTCAGACTCGATGAAATAGCCTACATCTATGATTGTCTTGATCCAAGGCTAGAATCCGACGGAACAATTGATCTCATTTGAAACAAGCCGTTGTGCTTTTATGGGCGATCCAGTAGGGTTGTAGTCGAGACCACCTAAAGCGAGTCCAAGTCAGTACCAAGTCCGAGGGGGGGCGAGTCCGAGTCAAGACCGAGTCCGAGAGGCCAGGGAGGGGGTCGAGTCCGAGTCAAGACCGAGTCCGACGGGAGGCGAGACCGAGTCGAGGCCGAGACCGACTGGAGGCGAGACCGAGTCGAGACCGAGACCAGATTTTTTTTTATTTTTTTTTTTTATAGAAAATGTTCAAATCAGCCTCATGGTGGCGCTATGACAGGCCACAGGAAACTTTGCACACTCCCTAGAGGCCAAGGAAAAACCCTTGCCCTGCATTTTTCACATCTGCCTGTTAGAGCGCCACCAGGAGGCTGACTTTTGTAAAACAAATTTGTTGCTATTACTCCTTCAGATTCTATCCAAAAATCACGCAAATCAGTACACAGTATCTCTATAGTCATGTGATCAAGACGGATGTGTCCGATATTTCATATTGCATCCTAATTTGCTAACATTAGCTTCCAAAGTTTGCAGGATAGATCAGTTTGGAACAAAATGCCTCAAATCATGAACGCAGCATGTGATTTCCGTGAAATTTTCCACACACATTCCCACTAGAGAGGAAGAAATGCCGCCCTTTTCACATTGGCCTGTTATAGTGCCACCAGGAAGCAACAATAACCTACCTGACCTGGCGGAGACCTGTGCTCCGAGCACTTTTTCTAGTTTTGTTTTGTTTTTATTTTGACATTTAAAACATTCTTTGCATCTTTTAATGAATGGCAGAGCAATTAGCTATTTAGTTATTTTTACTGAATTAATTACATCTCAATGGTAAACCTAGACCAAACAACAATGACCAAATTGACCAATGAGCCATTATCATCATTACACATTAATGTTCCTTACAGACAGAACAATGAAAACTACTCCCCTTTAATGACAAGGAGCCATCATTACATAGCACATCGATATGTGCTACTTTAATGACTGAATTACATGTGAATGGTAAAGTTATTGACCAACCAAGTCTCACACCCCAGCAATGAATCAGTGTTTCAAACACTGGTGAGACATTCGATTTAAAAGCACTGTCATTCAATATGCGTTTGCATCTTCAGTTTTAAAATATGTAAACGTCATAATAACAGGCTACAGTAGTTATATATATATTTTTTTTTTTAAAGCAGATCTACAAGCTCACAATGCGTCCCATGACGCATTGTGACCAGGCCTGGAATTTCATCATTTTAGGCCAGGGGCAAGGCCACTTGGCCTTTTGTCATTTTCTAGGGCACAAAGGCCAAATGCCAGGGCATTTTTTTAAAAGTCCACGGACATAATGAATTTAATTTGAAGGTTAAGGATGATTTTATTTTAATATAGTGCAAGAATAGTATAACTATCTGTGTAATATAACCCATATTGGCAAATGACCAATATTTGTACTAAGTTATATTGGTCTCAATATTTGTCACATTCAGCCCTGGACTTCACTGGCTGAAGTAGGGGTCATATGAATCACATTAGATTCACAGATTTTATGTATTTTCCCCACAAATTATTTTCATTCAAATTAAATGTGATTGAACTTGCACTAACAATGACTTTAGTTGATTTTGCACTATTTAAAATATAATATTTCTTAATTATTAATAATTGAAGCTTGTAGATTGGCTATTTTCACCAGTTTAAAAAAAAAAAAAAAAAAAAGGAACATACAAGGTTTCCACCCAACAGCGACGGTTCTGTATCAGTATATGAGTCAGTTTTAGCATATTTCATTCTAATTGGCTACGATGACTGCCTATGAATTTCATGGCCTGGGTAGGTAAACCTGGCCTGGCGGAGATATGCCCTGTTGCGCACAGCAGAACAACAGGTGAAGGCAATGAACTTAAACAAGGACTGTACTGCACAGCAAAAATTGCTCAAACTATGTCAAACTGTCACATAGCTGAAATAAACTTTCCATTTAGATCATTGTTGACAAACAAACAGAACATGGATGTTGTTTGCAAAAGGATTATTTATTTCTTGTCCATTTGTTTGTGAGGTGAGATCACAGCTTCTCTCTACTTTTGTGTGATATTGATAGCCTATAACTTTGAATTTGTTTGCAGTTCATTTCTATTGCTTACTGGATATTAAGACTAATAATTTTGGGATTTCGCTGTATTTTGTCAAATGTATTAATCTATATTTTTCTGTTGATCAAGCCTCGGGTTTTGTGATTAGATGCGCACACGCGCTGTCAGCCACTGGCAATCAATAATGTGCGCAAGGAAACCTTACTGAAAGCCGTCTCTAATCATCTTTAGAGAATCTCGTTTATTAAAACAACCACAGGCTACACAGTGAACACACAATAAATAAATAAATAAACACCTGGAAAGCTTGCGCTGTTAGTGGAAATAATTTAAAAATAATATAAACTAGAGGGACATGGCAGAGTGTGTTCTGCTGCTGCGCTGTCAACCACGAGATGATGCGCTCCAAGACAGCTGTCCATAAGCGCCAGACAGCTCTCTTAGAATGTTAATGTGAATAGGCTCCTCATAATATGGGTATAATAAAATTATTTCATTGCACTGTAGTGACTTGGTCTTGGACTCGAGTGGACTGGGGGCAGAGTCCCGAGTCCCTTAGTCCGAGTCCGAGTCAAGACCGAGTGAAATTATGGGCGAGACCGAGACAAGACCGAGTCAAATTATGGGCGAGACCGAGACAAGACCGAGTAAATCAAAAAGCGGTCTCGAGACCGGTACTACAACCCTACGATCCAGTTCAGAGGACCTTGTAGCCTATTGTTAACTGTACTTCTGTGTACTTTTCCATGTCTTTCTAAACAAAGTACAGTTCTTCAATCAATCAATGACATAGAAAATGTGATTCACAAGTCAGACAAAAACACTGGACTGGCTTTGGGCAGGACAAAAAAAACACTGATTGGCTTGGGGCAGGGCAAGACAAAATTCAAGGGTATATATTTATTAATAAATGAACAAGAAACACAAGGACGCAAACTGGGAAACTTAACTATACTGGGAAACACTAAACTAATGACATGTAGACACAGAACTGGAACAGACATACTCACAGACATAACCTGGCTAGGAGCACACACAAACACAGGGCTTAAATAGACACAGGACTAACTTTGCGTGGGACAGTCCCACATTTCCATGACTTTTCAGGTGTCCGTGTCCCACTAATTGAGACGCTGTCCCACATTGTGACAGGCATCAGTGCTCAAATGTGTGTTTTAAAATCTAGCTTACATCACAGGGCGGTGTGGAGAAAGCGCTCTAATTACCCTCTTTAAGAGAGAAATAAAGCCTCATCAGTCAAAAATCAATGCGCTGATTATTGCTGAAGCTCTTAACATGAGCATACAGCAAGCTAGACTGGTTGTGTTGCCGCAATGCATCTCAGCAACATCAAGAGATATAGTCTGGTAATTAAAGTAAAAAAATCCACTCAGGTTGGACCAAATTGTATTATTTTGTTTCTCAACTGATTTTGACTGGAAATTAGGTCTACTAGCCAGGATAAAAAATCTACCCTGATCTGCTCACTGCTAGTACCCCAAATTTGCCTTAATCCAAGATGGCCGCCACCACAGGTACCGTATGCCAAAAATATGCATATCTTCCAAACTATTAGGGCTATAAATGCAAACAAAGTGTCTAATCATATGATTTTCAGGTCAAGGAGTTCATTGTGTCCGTTGACACAAGAACCTTGTTCACATACGAGTTGTCAGCTTACCCCACAGCTCTGTTTGACAACAGTCTCCTGATGCGTCCGCCAGACAAGGCCAGTCTCCAGACAGGCCTGGTGAAGAAGGTACCATCCTGTGTAGTAAGTCAATGTCCAGATGATGTTGTGTACGTCCTTGATGGTGGTGCACTCTTGCAACGGCTGCCATGGCCCAACCAGACAACATATGCCAATCTATCCAGTTTGTATGTGCAGTATGTACATCGCCACTACAGACATGCTGTTGTCGTATTTGATGGTTATGGAAGTGGTCCCTCTACCAAGGATGAAGCACACCAGAGACGTTCCAGGTCAAACAACATCGGAGCAGAAGTTGACTTCAAGCCAGAAATGCAGCTGACCATGAAGAAGAAGGCATTCCTCGCAAACCCTAGGAATAAGCAGAAGTTCCTGTACTTCATTGGCAGTGAGCTGGAGAAAGCTGGAGTTGAACTCTACCACAGTGCTGGTGATGCTGACTACGTCATTGTGTCAACAGCATGTACCATGCCAAAGGAGATCAGTGGCAGTGGTTGGGGACGACACCGACCTGCTGGTCCTGCTGCTGCACCATCTCAGTCCCAGCCATCATGTCATCTTCCTACAGACAGCCAGCAAGATCCTCAACATCCGGATCCTACAAGATAATCTAGCCCCTAACCTTACTGCATCATTGCTCTTCCTACATGCCATCACAGGGTGTGATACGACGTCAAGGCCGTACAGCATAGGGAAGGTCATGGCAATGAGCAAATGCCATCAGCTCAAGGACCCCGCCAGCTTATTCATGAAGCCAAATCAAAGCCACGATGATGTCAACAAGCATGGCCAGGCCGCTCTAGAAGTCCTGTACAACTGTAAGCCTGGGAATAGCCTTGACTTTGAAAGAGCAGCCAGGTTCAGTAGCAAGGTGGCGTCCAGGTTGGTCTATCTGCCTCCTGAATCTCTCCCACCTACTTGCGATGCAGCCAAGTACCATAGTTACCGAGTGTACCACCAGGTACAAACCTGGCTAGGCAATATTCTTGATCCAACCAAGTGGGGATGGTTGCTCCACAAAGGCCAACATGTGGAGAATCTCAAGCCAGTGAGGATGCAGAGGGATGCTGCTCCAGCAGCCTTGCTGAAGCTAGTCAAATGCAACTGCCACGGCAAGTGCGACAAAAACACCTGTTCCTGTCGCAAGAATGGACTGCTGTGCACCCTGGCTTGTGGTCAGTGTAAGGGAATCACCTGCACCAATGTTGAAGTGAACAGTGAAGAGCTTCTAGATGATTAGACTGTCTGGGTGTTGAAATCACCTGCACCAATGATGCAGTGAAGGACATATCTCTCTACATGTCTCAACATGATGTGGTTAAATTAAGTTGGAGTAGATTATAGGTATTTTGAGTTTTCTAGATGATTTAAGTTATGTGTAATGCAATCAGGAGGTCACAGTCAAGCTTTGAAAACACCTGTGCCTTTCAATGTGCCTTTTATTTTATTTATGTTTTACTTACTGCATTTAGTTTTGTGATTTCACCTGTAAATGGCAATACAATTTAAGTTAAGTTACCAAAAAAATCTCAGTCTTATTAAAAATGCTTCTAATCAATTCCCTGACCTCAAAAACATAGGATTAGACACTTTGTTTACATTCATAGCTCTATTAGTTTGGAAGATATGCCAATTTTTGGAATTAAATACTCACAATGGCGGCCATCTTGGATTTAGGGTATTAGCAGTGAGCAGATCAGGGTAGATTTTTTATCCTGGCTAGTAGACCTAATTTCCAGTCAAAATCAGTTGAGAAACAAAATAATACAATTTGGTCCAACCTCTGCCCTTTAATTACTGGACTAATAACAAGTGGACACTGGACACAGCACTGCTCAAGCAGCACGTGAATAAATATAGGCTCTATGCACAGCAGCAATTACCTTATGTCTATTAGCATATAGTATTGTGTACTGAAGACATAATGAGATATTAAGTGAAATGTACTAGAACATAGAGCACCTGTGATACTGGTAGACAAAGTTCCATAAATCAGGGCTACAAATACCTACAGTACAAAGCATTAATATAACCTGGACTCAAAGTAAAGTAAAAACGTTGATTGATTGATTGATGTAGTTTATTTAGAAAGACATGAGAATAGTACATGACAGTACATAACAGTACATGGAAGTACAAATTCACAATACAAGGTCTACTAAACTGGAAACCCTCATTAAGCATAACGCTTGTTTAAGATGAGAACCCCATGCACACAAATCATGATGAAATATAAGAGGCAGGCAGATATGCGTTCAGTTCAGGACATCCAGGCGTCTACCATGAAATAGGGGTGGGGCCCGGGGGAGTAATAATAAAAGGGTGTCTTAAATTATTAATTCAAAAGAAAGGAAAGTGCAGATCATTACAGCCAGGTGTCTTTAATTCAAAAGTCCAAAAGGGAGAGGAAAGAAAATATCCAATGTTCCGTGCAGCCAGGTGTCTTTGGTTCAAGGCAGAAGGAAGGAATATAAGCAATAATAATAATAATAATAATAATAGCAGCAACTACTACCACTGAATAGAAAGTAAAAAGAGATGGGAGAGAAAAGAAAAAGAAAAATGGGTAAAAAAGGGTAACATAAAATACCTCGAATTGACTCATTCCCCCCTCCCTCCCCCATCCATAGTCCAAGAAAGTAGGCACAGGGAAAAACAAAGTTCAAGGCTAAACATTGTTCAAATATATAACTCGTTCCAGAGTTCAGTTTACAGCAATGATATGTACCATAACCACAAGACAATTAATAGTAAAGTAATAATAGAAATTGGAATGGCAATCTTAATAACAAATATAGCTGCAAGCAGCGATAATACGGGGCCAGTGAATGAAGAGAGAGAGAGCGAGAGAGAGAGAGAGAGAGAGAGAGAGACAGAGAAAGAAACGGAATAGATTGAAGAGAAAGAGAAAGAGAGAGAGAGAAATGGAATAGATTGAAGAGAAAGAGAGAGAGAGAGAAACGGAATAGATTGAAGAGAAAGAGAGAGAGAGACATGGAAACGGAATAGATTGAAGAGAAAGAGAGAGAGAGAGACATGGAAACGGAATAGATTGAAGAGAAAGAGAGAGAGAGACATGGAAACGGAATAGATTGAAGAGAAAGAGAGAGAGAGACATGGAAACGGAATAGATTGAAGAGAAAGAGAGAAAGAGACATGGAAACGGAATAGATTGAAGAGAAAGAGAGAGAGAGACATGGAAACGGAATAGATTGAAGAGAAAGAGAGAGAGAGACATGGAAACGGAATAGATTGAAGAGAGAGAGAGAGAGAGAGAGAGAGAGAGAGAGAGAGCGAGAGAGACATGGAAACGGAATAGATTGAAGAGAGAGAGAGAGAGCGAGAGAAACATGGAAACGGAATGGATTGAAGAGAGAGAGAGAGAGAGACATGGAAACATAATAGATTGAAGAGAGAGAGAGATGGAAGCAGAATGGATTGATTGGACATCTCAACCTATTGCCATTAACAGGAATCGAACCCATAACCTTCGGATTGACAGGCTGCAACACTACCTATAATGCTATAGCTTTGTCCAGGCTGAGGTTGTCTGTTGAAGATGAAATTGAACCAGTGAAAAAAGTCGATCTACAAGCTCAGAAACACGTTGCTATCTGAAAAGTTTTGAGATTGTAGATCGACTATTTTCAGAATGAAGTATGTCATGCATTGCAAAAACATACCCTCTCAAATAAGCATTTCAGGTTATCTGTAACAATTGCACATGCATTAATTTACACAATCATGTTGTGTGCAATGCAACTTAAGTGAGGCTTGAACTGTCGACCTTGAGGTTTTAAGGCACGCGCTCAAGCGAGAAGCCATTGGACCAACAGACAGACACTGTGAAAAAAGAGATCACACAGATGATACAGTTTCACGCAAATAGCTGAAAAATCCTGGGTTTAAGTGTTTTTCAAACTGCTCAAAATTGCGGACAATCTAAGGGCGGAGCTTACTGGTCAACGTGATAGATGTGTTCCTCATGAGTCAAGGCACATGTGTAAGCAGGTTTAATGGCTGTCGGCCAAACGAGGAATGACATTTGCCTGTTTAAAGTTTGCATTTTCAAAAAATCGCTATAGCGCCCCCCTTTGACCAATTGGAGTAAGATTGGTTTCAGTGATATTTGGAATGACCCTCAACATTACCGCAAAGTTTCAAAGAAATGTGAGTCTGCATGTATGTGTTAGGGGCAGATGAATAATTGTCATAAAACTATGGCTCATTAAAGCTTCATTTTTTCACTTAGAACAAATCCGCTCCCACCGTTTTGTCGGCATAAGTCCAAAGTTCATGTGTAAAACGTTTCGTGCAGATTACTCAAAAATCCCAGGAGGAGTTTTTCATATAATTCAAAATGGTGGGCGATCTAAAGGTCAGAGGTCAAAAGTCAGAGGGTGAAAGTTGTTCAGCATGAGGAGACGCATATGTGTATTGAAGTTTCATGGCTGTAGGTCAAACAGGGCATGCGTTCAAAGTTGGCATTTTCAATTGAGTGCTATAGCGCCACCTTTTGACGAAAGATTGTGAGAATTATTTCTTGAATGTTTTTCATGACCATCTATTATATGGCCGAGTTTCGTAAAAAGCGTATGCACGGTTCAGCCAGAACTGCGAAAAGTGGCAGAAGAAGAAGGAGAAGAAAAATAATGCCAATATCAAAACGGAGCCATGCTGGCAGCCAGGCCCCGTAATAAGTTCCCAGCAGCATTGGATCATAGAGCAATTATGTTTTTTTTATTTAGACAGGGTTCTCAACATCCAGACAGTGGTATTTATTGTGTACGTTTACATCACAGGGTTTCCAACCAACCACACACTCATGAAAAAAAACAAAAAAAATCACTAGACAAAAATGTTTAAAGATCAACAGTATGACAATAATACCTCACACTCTGCTTCTCACGTTATTAACAGGCACTCAGTCTGCTCTCTTTATGGTCACTTCCTGCTAAAGCTTGTAATTCTGTCATATTAATAAACATACCGTTAGCCTCATAGCATAATTGCCTATGTCACTTTTTGGTCAAATTGTCATTTTTGCCAAACTCTACTCTCCAACAGTGTTGCCAGATTCAGTGAGAGAAACAAGCAACCAGGTCTAGGAAAACAAGCCCAAAAGAAGCGACTATATGGGCCACATGAGCACTTGTCTTTAAACATATATATCAGCTATTTGAAAATAGCAGATCTACAAGCTCACAAGTTGTGAGCTTGCAGATCGGCTATTTTCAAATAAAATCTTGGGGGGAATTTATAATAAGCAGAACTGGCAACACTGCTCTCCAACACTGCTGCTTCCTATGTCCTAAGCCAATCAGAATGCTTGTTACATTCCAAAAAATGACGGATAGACAATTATGCTATGAGGCTACTTGTTTGACTTAGGCAGAATATAACAAGCATTCTGATAGGAGGACATGGGCAATAAGGCAGGATGAATCAGCAGTGTTAGGAGAGTAGAGTTAGGCAGATATAAATAAAGGTAAACATGACCTAGGCAAAATGAGTGTGTTGACTTAGTCACTTTTTGAAAAAGTCAAAAAGTTTTTGTTTTTTTTGCCCACCCATTAAGACCTGAAGCTGATTCTACAAATGTCTTATAAATCCTAACAGTATTCTGAAAAACGTATGTTTCTATGTCAGTGGTGCTCAAACTTTTTCATGTCAAGGACCCCCAAAACGATATGAATTTGTCCGCGGACCCCCATCTCAAATATTTTGTTCCAGGGACCCCCAGAAGTAAAAATTTGAGTTAAAAAATGTTCGCTTAAAAAGATTTGCACACATTTTCATTATTTTTCAAAAATAGAAGCTTGTAGCGCGGCACTCGGTGCCGCGCTATGAGCTTGTATATCTGTTATTTTTGAATAGCCAAAATGTAAAATAATGGTTTTCATTTCTTCTTTCCTGAAAACCTTCAAAATATAACTTAGGCAATTATGCTATGAGGCTAACGCTACAATAATGCACATATCAATCAGCATACATTCCATAAACCAAAAAAAACACAATCCTTGGAACTTCACATCATGTAAAAAAAAAAGTAGAGTGGACCAGGTGCCTTATTATAAACCATGCAGGAGGATGATCCATTTCAGTCGTGTTGATACCAACAATACTGCAATTATTATTATATATATATTTTTTTAAGGGGTGGGGGGTGGGGGGAGGGGTCACGGCTCAACCACAGGACAGGCAGTTCATGGGGAAGAGGAGGAAGAATAAGGGATGAAAGAGTTAACTCTGAGATGATTCTCTGAACCGTATCAGTAGCATGTACAGTAGTCTTCATCATTTTGAGGCCTTTCCGTTTCAACAAAAAACACTGATAATTGGACCATGATGATGATTCCTCTCTGTAAAAGTGACAAAAACAAATGTTTTTCTTTACAAAGCGCTACTGATTACTTATTTCATGAGGGTGTTTATCACTAACAAGCACTGGAGAATGAAAATAATCAATAATCGTGGAAAAACCTGTTTGTATCAAACATGGCAACTAAGAGACAACATACTGCAGTTAAAAGAATAATAATAATACAAAATAAAAAAATACTAATACAAATGTTGTGCACAAAAGGCACTTAAGTTTGAAATGTACTCCTCCTAGAAAGAGGGTGTATAAATTAATTTAAAAAATGCCAAAAACTTCTCTATGTGAAAATAATTGAGTCAAACATGATGCTATTTCTTATGTGCTTTCTTTGTAAAATAGACATATAGCTGTTTTTGATAACATTATTGTCATAGTTTGCCATCAGGTACACAAACTATACCAAAGATGGATAACAGCAAGATGATCCTTTTATTTGAAATGAATCATTGAGTTTATCACTTCTGATATCAGCTCCAGACCAAAGTCATAATAATGCCCAAGAAAGAAAGGTTTCCAATAACCACTTGGCTTATCAGCTATAGAAGTAGAAATACCACTACAAACCAGACGGGGTTGTAACTGTACTGTATGACTTAAATACGCCATTGCTTGTCTCTAGACTAGACAGGCATTCCCAGAGCATGCCAGAGCATGTATATGAGCTGAGCTCTCTATTCTTAATAAGAACAGAGTGTTAATGTAGTGTGGAGTGTCGCTAGGCAACCGCCTGTCAGGTAAGCACCTCAGCCTATACCTCTATGACCTCAACGGGGAGAGTCAGTGCGGCAGAGACGGTGCGCGGCCAACCAGGTCCCGCCCCCAGCTGGGCTGTGTCGTCGACGCGCGCTACCTGCCAATCAATCCTTGGTATGAATCATAAGAAATATGAACATGAAATAAAAGTTTGGGGGCGGACTTAGATCAAGACTTCCTTCTTCCTTGTGAAGTATCCGTTCAAACATAAGTTCCATATAAATAAATCATATCCCATACTGAGATGCAGAATTGTGTGGAGCTGAGCGGCAGGTAGTGGAAGATCCCCTGACAGCTCCCTCCAATTTGAATTTGCTATTGATGTGTTGATCAAGTCAACCCTTTAAGATCCTGGTCTTTGTCCTGGAGCAGAAGCTACCTGCTTTAAGTGAGAACCAAAACAAGTCGCGGAGCCAAAACCTTTTGTTACCAAGTGGTTGATTATAATACTATTGTCCTAGTGTATACAGACTGTTTGAAGCTAGCCCCCCTGGAGTCCAGGTGATGCTACCCCCGTCTTGAGTTCGAACCAACAGAGTCATCCTTTTGTCTTAATTTGAACTAATTATAAACCCTTTGTTCCTTCCTGGGCTGTAGCAGACAGCAAATGTGTAGTGAATGGTTGGAAGCCAGGTCAAGATGACAGTAAAATATATACACTTTTATTATTGTTCAGTCTTAGGTCTGCAGGGTGTAGTTAAAATGATTAAAGTCTGGATAACTATGACTTGTGTTGTTAACAAAGAGAAATGTCATCTAAGGAAAATATTCAGTCTTAAAGTAACTACAACTTTGTTGACTCATTGGATTTCTAACTACTGTTTGCAAACATGAAAGTATAAAGTGTGTGGGCTTATTCTAAAGCTTAAGAGATGTTGAACAAGAATGACTAAACCAGCCTTTGTGTAATAGTAAAGTTTGATAATTGGAAATAAGACAAGTTGGCACACTGTAAGGACAATGCTAATGTGTTTAACATGATGTTTGTGGGGGTTCGGCCACGACTCCTCAATATTCATGTATTCGATGTGTGATAGGCCCACGGGGATTAGGGGCTGGGTTTAGCTACCTGACCCCTCCCCTTGTGAGCAGAAGGTAGACAGAGTATAAAATGACATGCTTGTATGTGATGACTGCGCGCTGCTGAATCAGACCTTAAACCCGGCAGTCTGCCTGTTGGGTGGAATAAAATGATATCTAACTAAAAACCTTGGACCGGATCCTCCATTATTGAACCCTTCTCCAGGAGACAAATACAGCCACTCTTTCGACCAAGAATATACTTCACTTGTTCAAAGCGTCCTTGTAGTTAACACGGAAGAGAGAAAAGACAACACTCAAGCTGACTGTCTCCCGTTTCTCCCTGTTTGTTCAGGTAAATGAAGTATTAGAACATAAAACATGTTCAATATGAACACTTTGTAATGTAAAACAAAGCTTGTCTTGGGTTTATACCAGAAGTGTCGTGATTTTGTAATAGGGTCTATGCAATGATATTTTGTGAATGTGAGAATATTGATAACTGAAACTCTTTAAAAGAAAGAAAAGTAAATGTTGAAATAACCTTGAACAAAAGAAAGAAAAGACAACACCAAAACTGACTCTGTCTCCCATTCTTCCCTGTTTGTTCAGGTGAACCTGCAGATCAGTTTTAAAAATATAATCTGTTAACTAAACCACACCCAGATAGCATCAAGTCAACAACACCACTCAACCTTACCTCCGGTATGTATGTTATTTGTCTTTTATTGATTTATCAAGCAGTCATTTGTGAAGTAGGCCTACATCCTCTGGAATGACAGGCATGTCATTTTAAACATTATTATCTATGTATACTTTATATTCAGCTCATTAAAGGGATAGTTCACCCCCAAAGTGTTTCTATCGATTACACAAACAAAATAATAGCCATTAATTTAAGTCTCCATGCGGTGACTAATTGATAGAAAAAAAGTCATTTTGCGGGTGAACTACCACTTTTTTCCCCTTAATTTATGAAATGTTTTGAAAAAAAAATCTTGAACAAAATGTGAATTTGTTTTGAAAATCGTTTAAAATAATAATCATTAAAAACTAAATGTAGGAAACCAAAAAAGGGATATTTGCTCATGACCCACAAAAATGTGTTTGCAACCTACAAATGGGTATTGATACTTTAAATAAAAGTATCAATACTGCAATATAGAAATACTCGGTTGCAAGTAAAAGTCTGGAATTCAAAATGTACATGAGTAAAAGTACAAAAGTATTGGTATCAAAATGTACCTAAAGTACCAAAAGTATAAGTACTCATTATGTAGAATGTCCCATTTCAAACATTTTCAAAGATATGAAATGAATAAAAGGCCTTTGAAAATAGCAGATCTACAAGCTCACAATGCGCATTGTGAGCTTGTAGATCGGTTATTTTCAAATGGCCGAAATGTATATAGGGCTGAAGTGGTTAATCAATTTCCTTTTTCTACAGGAGTGTGCCATCCCATCTGTGCCATCACCATTACATCTGTGTGCCATCACCATTACCTACCATGACATCTACCTGGACTCTAGATACACTTACAGGACCTGTCTTCATAATGATCGACATTCTCATCCTCTTTTACGGGGTGATAGGCACCATTCGGTTCTTCGAGGACCACTATCACAAATTCCTTGACCGTGAACAAAAGTTCACGGTCAAGGAAACGTTCGACCTCAGCCTGGGCATCTCCGACATCATCTCCTGGGCCATGATCCTGTTCAGCATCATCGTAACGGCCAACGCATCCTGGATCTTTGGAGTTTTCTGGTGCAAGTTCATTTTCTTTGTTTTACTCCTCAACATGTTCAGCAGCATCTTCGTGCTGGTGCTCAACAGCGTCGATGGCTGCATGTGGGTGTGCGAGATGAACGCCGTCGTCCTTCGCGTACCGTTCTTGTCCCAGGAGAACCGTACGCAGAGGAAGGCGGTGTTCGCAGTCGTCTTGGTCTGGCTCGTTTCTATACTGGTGAGCGTTCCCACCTTCGTGGTTCGTGACGTGTCATACAACAAGCACACACAGGTTTATAGGTGCTACAACAATTTTAATTGGCTACATTCCTATAGCTCCACAATTCTCCCCGTCTTTCACTTTCTCCTAGGCTTTGTAATTCCACTGGTCATCATCAGCGTATGTTATACCATTGTCAAAAATCAACGGAACATGGCCAGCAACCACTTATTGATTGCCAGGGAGGTCAAGTATTTAGGGCGCTTGGTGGTCATGCTTGTCATCTCCGGGCTTCCGTACCACATCATTGTTTTGCTAGGGACTGAATTCAGTCCCGGCACGTTTATTACGCCCATAAACATGACAGTGGCGACTCACTTGAAAATTGTAGAATTTCTACAAGCTGGGTACAGGCTCAGAGCGAGAGAGAGAGAGAGAGAGAGAGAGCAGGGCCGGATCTAGGCATCTGACTGCCCCCCCAAAAAAAAATCTTTAAAAAAAAAAAAAAAAAGTTACATTTATGTCATGATATGAAATGTGAGCTTACCATTATCAAAATAATCCTTAATCATATTCCATCATGTATCATTGCACAATTCAAATAATCCTCTGCCCTGATTTTCCATGGGCAGTGTTGCCAGATATTGCGAGAGAAAGAAGCCTAGGAAAACAAGCCCAAAAGAACAATAGGAAGCAGTAATACACAAACAGCCAAAAAAACTGAAAAAAAAAATGTTATAGGTCTAACTGTGGCAAAATGCATATTTTCCTATGCATATTTTCCTACGCATTTGGGGGGTTTGGGGCCCCCGAAAACCCCCCAAATGGTTTTGGGCCCCCCCCAAAAAAAAGGAAGCCGCCCCCCCAGCATTTATTAATGCCCCCCCAGTTAATAATTTCTGTATCCAGCCCTGAGCTCTACGCAGGGTTTTGTCATTAAAAAGAAAAAAAGAAATCTTAAAATGCCACAGATGCGTTCCCGGTCATAAAGGGTTAAAAATACAGATTACAGCACTTCATCCAGTTTCTTGTATGGTAGTTTCAGTAACTACTTTCTTTTTCTTTTCTGGATGGAGAAGTCTTGTCGAATGCGACGCATTGTGAGCTGCTATTTTTAAAAGATTTATTTTACATTTTATACATTTGAAAACTTGTGAAATGGGACATTCTGCATAATGAGTACTTTCTACTTTTGGTACTTTAAGTACGTTTTGATGACAATACTTGTACTTTTACTGAAGTAGTACATTTACCAGACTTTTACTTGTAACAGGGTATTACTGTACTACATTGCAGTATTAGTGCTTTTACTTAAGTAAAACATGTAAGTACTTTCTCCACCACCGTTTCTGACCCAGGGCCCAATAGAAGAAAACGTTTTTATTTTTTTATGCCCTGTCAGTGACCATTATGGCTGTTTAGTGAGAGACTTTGAGTGGATCTAGATTACAATGTGGTGCAATAAATAAAATAAAACTTGAATTAAATCCCTTGTTTCTAATTACATTTAAAAAGAATAAAAAAGAACTGCAACCAAACATTTTAACAGTCTACTTACTATATCTGTGTTTCTCCATCATGGCCACATTAGGAATTACAGCACTTTGTCTAGAGTCTCACTATTAAGTTTGATTCAATTATTTATAATAAATAGTAAATTAATTAAGCATCTCTTGATTTTTATCGTTGTAATAAATGAGTACAATTAGCTTTTGACTAATTAACTTCCTCTGCCGTCCATGGTTTACAAAGATAAGCTAACTTTTACTGATTCAGAATAATTTTAAACTCATAGTTAGCCACATGTTATATTACTTATCGTTGTTGTCGGGCAGAAACCGCCTATCTTCATATCCTAACTTTTCCCCCCTTTTTTAAATGATTTATTTTGGGGCTTTTATGCCTTTATTTGACAGGACAGTAGGCTGACAGGAAATTGGGAGAGAGATGGGGAGTGACATGCAGCAAAGCCCGTCGGGATCGGGAGTCGAACCCGCAACGCGCTGTCAGCCTACATTGAGCCTATAGGTGTCCGGGACCATATTACAACTTTTCGTGTTTTTTCGTAAATTGACGCCCTACTTGATCATACATACTATACAGTGTCACACAAAAGCATCAAAAATAGCAGATCTACAAGCTCAAAACGCGGCTCAAAACGTGGCGCAAAGCGACGCGTTTTGAGCTTGTAAAGGTCCTTACACACCGGGGCGATTTTTACGCGAATAATACGTTTTTTTTTAAAACCTTATAAAGTCAATGCAAGCTTCCACACCAGTTTCGCGGAGCGAAAAAAGCGTCTTTTAATTATTCGGAACGAGTCCGAATTTTGCGTATATTCGCATATTCGCCGGTGTGTAACCGCCTTAAATCTGCTACTTTTGATGCTTTTGAATTTGAATCCTCAAAAGTAACAGTTTTGGACATATGATAGTTTCCACCCGACATAGACGTCATACTAATACACGTATTACTAACTACATTGGCATGGGGCTTTTTAATCGTATAACAATGAAATATAAGTTCCCAGCAGCATTGGATCATAGAGCAATTATGTTTTTTTATTTAGACAGGGTTCTCAACATCCAGACAGTGGTATTTATTGTGTACGTTTACATCACAGGGTTTCCAACCAACCACACACTCATGAAAAAAACAAAGAAAAAAATAACAGCATCACTAGACAAAAATGTTTAAAGATCAACAGTATGACAATAATACACTGGTTCTCACGGCATTAACAGGCACTCAGTCTCTGCTCTCTTTATGGTCACTTCCTGCTGAAGCTTGTAATTCTGTCATATTAATAAACATACCGTTAGCCTCATAGCATAATTGCCTAAGACACTTTTTGGTCAAATTGACATTTTTGCCAAACTCTACTCTCCAACAGTGTTGCCAGACTCAGTGAAAGAAACAAGCAACCAGGTCTAGGAAAACAAGTCCAAAAGAAGCGACTATGGGCCACATGAGCACTTGTCTTTAAACATATATATCAGCTATTTGAAAATAGCAGATCTGCAAGCTCACAACACGTCGTGAGCTTGCAGATCTGCTATTTTCAAATAAAATCTCGGGGGAAATTTATAATAAGCAGACCTGGCAACACTGCTCTCCAACACTGCAGCTTCATTGTGCCTTATTGCCTATGTCCTAAGCCAATCAGAATGCTTGTTACATTCCAAAAAATGACATAGGCAATTATGCTATGAGGCTACTTGTTTGACTTAGGCAGAAATGATTTTGAATGTAACAAGCATTCTGATTGCTGAGAAGGACATGGGCAATAAGGCAGGATGAATCAGCTGTGTTAGGAGTATAGAGTTAGGCAGATATAAATAAAGGTAGATAAACATGACTTAGGCAAAATGAGTGTGTTGAATTAGTCACTTTTTGAATAAGTCAAAAAGTGTTTTTTTTGTGCCTAATTTGTCGATTTTTCATTTCTTCTTTCCTGAAAACCTTCAAAATATGACTTAGGCAATTATGCTATGAGACTAACAATACAATAATGCACATATCAATCATCATACGGCTCAACGGGGGTCACGGCTCAACCACAGGACAGGCAGTTCATGGGGAGGAGGAGGAAGAATAAGGGATGAAAGAGTTAACTCTGAGATGATTCTCTGAACCGTATCAGTAGCATGTACAGTAGGTCTTCATCATTTTGAGGCCTTTCCGTTTCAACAAAAAACACTGATAATTGGACCATGATGATGATTCCTCTCTGTAAAAGTGACAACAACTAATGTTTTTCTTTACAAAGTGCAACTGATTATTTATTTCATGAGGGTGTTTATAACCAACAAGCACTGGAGAATGAAAATAATCAATAATCATGGAAAAACCTGTTTGTATCAAACAACTAAGAGACAACACTGCAGTTAAAAAAAAAAGTAAATATAAAAGTTCAATAAAAACTGATGTTGTGCACAAAGGCACAAGTTTGAAATGTACTCCTCCAAGACAGAGGGTGTATAAATTAATAAAAATGGCAAAAAACATCTCTATGTGAAAACAGTTGAGTCAAACATGATGCTATTTCTTATGTGCTTTCTTTGTAAAATAGACATATAGCTGTTTTTGATAACATTATTGTCATAGTTTGCCTAACTATACCAAAGATGGATAACAGCAAGATGATCCTTTTATTTGAAATGAATCATTGACTATCACTTCTAATATCAGCTCCAGACCAAAGTCATAATAATGCCCAAGAAAGAAAGGTTTCCAATAACCACTTGGGTTATCAGCTATAAAAGTAGAAATACCACTACAAACCAGATAGGGTTGTAACTGTACTGTATGACTTTAAATACGCAATTGCTTGTCTCTAGACAGGCATTCCCAGAGCATGTATATGATCTGAGCTCTCTATTCTTGATAAGAACAGAGTGTTAATGTAGCTACTGTAACTTTTAAATTGGTGTACACATGCTGCTATAAATGTTTACTTCAACTAGGCTGCTGATTCAGGCGTCTTGATATTATGATTTGTCTTCAAATTATATTTTAGTAACTGCAACACAGTGCATCATTCATCATTCCCAAATACGGTACCCAAAATAATAGAGGCCCTTCTCTTAAAAACAAAAGGCCAATAATGAAGTAATTTGCGTTGTACCAAAGGCAAGGCACCACATACAGCCGTCGCTTATTTGCCACATCATAATAAGTCAGATAGTTACAGCACGAAACATGCAAGAATCAGGCAGGCTCTTTGGGATGCTGAGCACAGGTCTGTGGCATCGTGGGGCCTGAGATCAAGGCGGGGCTACACTAGAGCTATCAGCCATTCAGAATGACAGGAGGTACAGTAGATATAAGAACATTATTCACTTTGATATTTTAGCTAGCACTTCTCTAGAAAGTATCGAACGAGATGGGATGCTTCTGGGATGAGACTGTGGCCATCAACTAATAGAGATAAAGCAAAAGTATAAGCAAAGGAGTAGGAAACCACAATAATAGAATGTCACATGTCTCTAGGTATATCACATTTGAGATTTTGAATACACAAAAAATGGCTGAAAACCTACAGTACCTTCTAGCATATCTTTTGCACTAATGGCATTATGTTATAATGGCAATCAGACTGGAACAGACAAGAGTTAAAGGAGAATTTCGGACCAGCCTTTTCCTTACCTTTTATAGGATGTTATTATATCCTAGGACGAGTGGTGCTGTAGACATTTTTCATAACTCCATCCAGAGTCCACCGCAGTTAATAACCCCAGTGGACGGTCCATGCGCTAGATTGCGTATTTTTATCATGATTATCTGACGTTCATATTGACAGAAACCTAGCCACAGTGTTTTTGTTAGATGCGCCCCTCCGGAAGTCTCGCAAGATGAGATTTCACCTGCGATCTCATCCAAGTCAGCTTGTAAACACTACGGTGGCCCATTAGGGACAAAGACACTGTGGCTATAGGTTTCTGTCAATATGAACATCAGAAAATACGTATATAAAATCACGATAGAAATACGCGATCTAGCGCATGGAACGTCCGCTCTGGTTTTTAGCTGCGGTGGACTCGGACGAAGTTATGACATTTTTCTACTGTCCTAGTATATATTAATATCATATAAAGGCAAGAAAAAGGCTAGTCCGAAATTCTCCTTTAACTGAAGGAGGGCCATATTATATTCAGCTTTCAGCTACACTAAATTGACATGGAATGGCGGTTCAAGCTCAATCTGTATTATCTACAGTACAATTACAGAATGCGATCTTTACATACAGTACAACGTACGTGGTCCTTTGCACCAACGCAGTCAGGGAATGTATTTGCTGTGTTATTGTAGCGGGTGGAAATAATACAGGACTTTTGGGGTTGCTTTGAAACAAAAAAATGCCATCCATGGTCTAATATCCCTCGCCTGTTTTGTGTTGTTCTGGCCTGTACAGGATTAACACTTAAAAATATTAATAAAAAAAAGACAACAACAACAACAAAAATAAACACAACCTAACAAATAAATTATGTACAAGTTTAACTACATGTTTCTTTACCACAGTATTCCTACAATCAGTTGTTACATTAGTTTTTCTGCATTTCATTGTACAGGTTATTATAGACACATTCTAAAGACACAGACATAAATCCTCCCACAGTCCCAACTAGTCCAGGTTCTGTGATGGTTTGAGGATGCAATTTTGTCACAGTTCTGCCTATATTATGGAAAAATGTATACTTTGTGGTGTGACTGTCACGCCACTGAGAAAAAAAAGTATGCTTTTATTCGCCAACAACCCAGGTTAATCCTATTCCAAATGACCACACCTCCGTTTATTTCTGATCCCCAAGTGTTGACCAGATCCGTAACAACTTACGGGTCCATTTGGTTCCATTTGTACTCTCTCAAGATACCTTATACCGTAAGTATTACGGGGGATCCTGGAATGGCTTCTGAAACAGCATTAACTCATTGTTGTTGTTGCGTAATTAAAGGTAAATCGTTTGGTGATGCTCGGTTTGCAGTGATTAACGCTGACCTTGTTAACTAGCAGAAAATTGAATCAAAACCATGACAGATAAAATGGCATCCCAGACCATTAACCCATCATCTCCTGGCGCAGAGGGAATCCTTCATAATTGGCCATATTCAAAATGGCTGCTATGTTATGTTATACTACTCAGGCGCTGGGAAACCCAATAACGATGATAATAAGAGCAAAATGGCCCCAGCGTGTGAATATGGTCAATGGTGATTACATTTTCTTTTTTTCCTCCATACCCTGCATTCAGGAGTTTATAACGTTTTTCATGTTGTTACTTAGCTGGAAATCACTTTATGCTACAAACAGAGGGCATGACAACTTCAAGTAAGTCTTTGTGTATCAGCCAGAAGGCCCGACTTGCCATAGAGACACACAGTCTCCTCCTATAGACTGAGTGTTCCGAGTCAGCCCAGAATGAGGGTCTTCATACCAGCATGGTGGGGCTGAAACATCATCTAGGACAAGTTAGGTAACCAGTGCAGGGTGAAAACTAATACCAAAAAAATATCGCTTCACTTGCATTCGACGCACGTCTGAAAGAAGAAGAAGCCGGGCCACGTAGGATTTTTTTTGTTCATCTTGAGGTAAAAGAGATTTATATTTTTCATGTTTTGAGGTTACTTTCTTCTACTCGTACTCTTCACGGGCTGTGTATGTAAATCAAGTTTCACGGAGGGCTGAGGTGATGTGTTATCAAACCCATGCAGCTTCTCTGACTTCTCTGTCACCATGGTAACGACAGGCTCACTTGAGGAGCTTCCTGAAATTCATGAGTTTAAATCAAAACGGGGAGAAAGAACAAACGGCTGCTTTTTCCACACACCACCAGCGCCTAGTTTTACACACAATGCTTTCATCTCACTTAGGGAAGCTGCACAGTCAAATCCTCAGTGTTAATTAAACCCAGTGGTTCAAAAAGCGTTTTCATGTCAAGGACCCCCCGCATCTGAAAATAGTTTGTGCCAGGGAAGGAAGGGACCCATAAGAGAAGATGTGTGTTGTTTAAAATGTTCAAATGTTCAAATTTATTCCACATAAGTATAAAATAGGGTTAACTCATTTTGATGATGTATTTCTTTCTTCTTTTTTTTTATCCCACAATTTTGTAACCCATTCTTTCACCCAGTGCAAATTGCCTATGTAATCCTAGGCGCTATTCTCCCTCTGCCAGCGTAGGGAGAGCCCAGAACTGAGCTCATGCCTCCTTCAATGCATGAGGCGCTAGCAAGCCGCTTCTCCTAGGGGAAACGGGGAGAACATGCAAACTCCACACAGAAAGGCCCTTTCGCCAACCCCACCTAGGGTATGGGCAATGATGACGCGGAGGAGAGGACATTCCCCCAGCGCCCGCAGCGTCCCCGTCGGGAATCGAACCCAGGACATTCTAGCTGTGAGGCGACAGAAATACCGAATGCGCCACCTTGCCCCCTATTTTGATGATGTATTAACCAATTTAGCTGGGGACCCCCTGGAACCCCCTCAAGGACCCCTGGCTGGGAGTCCCCGGACCCCACTTTTGAGAACCACCGAATTGACCCTTGGCAGCGTAAAAAAAAGAAAATGGACTCAAATTGGGACCCTTACAGATTAAAATAACACTGAGGGTTCCACTTTGTGTGTGTGTGTGTGTGTGTGTGAAAACCGTTTCCTTCGCTATAGATGCTACCTCTGCTACCTCTGCTACATGGTGCCAGACTTCTCTCCTGCGCCGTTGGCAGTGTTAGCGCCGGGGCCGGGACCACCGGCCACGGCTGCCGCCGTTGCGTTGCCGCCGCCCGGGAACATCTTTTCCGTGGGGGTGACGGCGGGACTGCCCACCCCCGAGGAGCTGGAGCTGCTGGAGCGGTGCTGGGTCGGGGGCGCCGGGCGCACGGGCCTCATGGGAGGAGGGCGGAGCTGAGCGCCCGCCAGCCGGGCGGACAGGGCGGGCTTGAAGGTGGACATCATCTCCGAGGTGGAGGAGCTGCTGCGGCGCATGGCCGCGTCCGGGTCTCGGATCATGATGGTGTGCAGCGGGCTGCCCGGCTCCGAGCTGACCACGCCGGGGTTCTTCTTCATGGCGGCCTGGTCCAGCAGGGTGTCCAGGACCACGTCGGGGGCCTGGACCACCTTGGCCGTGTTCTGGCGCTCCAGCTCGCGCAGCTCGTGGAGAGCCGTGGTCATGGTCTTCTCTATGTCCTGGAAAAAAAGAAAAAGAAAAATTATAAATGTTTATATGATTTGGCTTTTTATGCCTTTTTTTTATAGTATACAGTAGACTGACAGGAAATGGGGAGAGAGAGATGGGGAGTGACACGCAGCAAAGGTCGTCTGTATCGGGACTCGAACCTGCGACATGCTGTCAGGCTGCCTAGGTGCCCGAACATGATACATGATAAAATACTGGCTATATTGCTGATTTTATTATTTACATCAGTGGTTTTGAAACATTTTCATGTCAAGGACCCCATGTCATTTTCATGTCAAGGACCCCAAGGACTGTATTTGGCCGCGGACCCCCATCTGAAAAGATTTCGTGCCAGGGACCCCCAGAAGAGAAGATTTGTGTTAAAACATTTCAAAATGATTCCAAATCTTTCAACAACTTTTCAGACATAAAAAAAAAATGTCTAAGCTTAAAATATGGTTACAGTGGTAAAAAAAGATCTTGATGCTAAATTAACCAATTTAGCTGGGGACCCCCTCAAAGACCCCTGGGGGTCCCCCAGACTCTACTTTGAGAACCAATGATCTAACATGACATCTGAATGCATGATTAAGCCCTCCTCGCGTGGTGTCTGCTGGCTGTGTGTCCGTTAGCTAATGAAAAGAGAGCGGTGCACACACGTTACACCACACACACAGCACAGCCTTCTGGGCTCATTAGCTTGTTATTCAGCTCCATGACCCCCGCGTCCCCGAGGTGTGTCTGTCTCAGCTGCAGTCTGCATGGCCCTGACATTTACAGCCTCTTCCAGCTGATGAGTCTCAGACAGACAGCGATGGCAGACACGCCAGGATGTGTTCGCTCAGTCCAGTGGTGGAAAGTAACTAAGTACATTTACTTAAGTACCGTACTTAAGTACAATTTTGATGTAAGAAGGCAGCCGGCAGTGGTGGAAAAAGTACTCAAATGTTTTATTTAAGTAAAAGTATCAATACTGCAAATGTAGAAGTGTACTCTGTTACAAGTAAAAAGTCCGGAATTAAGAATTTACTTGAGTAAAAGTACAAAAGTATGGGTATCAAAATGTACTTAAAGTATCAAAAGTAAAAGTGCTAAAATGTTTGAAAATAGCCGATCTACAAGCTCACAACGCGCCGCGATGCGACGCGTTGTGAGCTTGTAGATCGGCTATTTTCAAATAGCCAAGGTATAAAATAGGGTTGAATTGGTTAATGTGTGTTTTATAATGTAATCATTTATATCTGCAAAGTAACTAGTAACTAAAGTTTTCAAATAATTGTAGTGGAGTAAAAGTACAATATTTGCCTCTGAGGTGTAGTGGAGTAGAAGTAAAAGTGTAGACAATTGGAAATACTCTAGTAAAGTAAAAAAAATACCTCAAAATTGTACTTAAGTACAGTACTTGAGTACATGTACTTAGTTACTTTACACCACTGGCAGCCGGGATGCGTTCGCTCACCCCTCCAGACCCGCTCGCCTACAATGATTGTCTCACACTTCAACAAAATGCAGCCACCAGACAGAGATATTGGGGGACGGAAAGATATCAACGGTGACGACTTCCATTTCTCTGTCTGCAATCCGTCTTTTGGACACTTGTTGCAAAACACATTTGCAAAAACACGCTTTTCCTTTTTTGTTTGTGTTTTTTTTTTGCCTCGCTCGCTGATGATTCATGACTGTGCAAAATGGATAATTTCCTTTTTAGAATAATAAAAGACCCGATAAAACATAATAACCTCTGTCACCTGATAACCGCACAGATCTGCTTGAAACTTTGCACACTCCTTAGAGGCCAAGGAAAAACCTTTGCCCTGCATTTTTCACATCTGCCTTTTAGAACGCCGCCAGGAGGCTGACTTTTGTAAAACAAATTTGTTGCTATTACACCTTCAGACTCTGTACAAAAATCACGCAAATCGGTACGCAGTATTTCTATAGTCATGTGATCAAGACGGATGTGTCCGATATTTCATATTCCATCCTAATTGGCTTGCCATGACCGCCTGCAATGATTGTCTCACACTTCAACAAAACGCAGCCACCAGACAGAGATATTGGGGGACGACTTCCATTTCTCTGTCTGCAATCCGTCTTGTGTGCGCTCGCAAACACATTTGCAAAAACACGCTTTTCCTTTTTTGGTTGTTTTTGTTGTTGTTGCCTCGCTCGCTGATGATTCATGACTGCAAATTGTGCAAAATGAATCATTTCCTTTGTTAGAATAATAAAAACACCAGATAAAACAATGTTCTCACACCTCTGTCACCTGAAAGTAGGATCGTATACAGCATATGAGCTCTGGCAGAATAAAGACCATGCTGATAGCATCAGGCTCATTATCGTTACAGCTCATCGTTCCTCGGTGGAGCACAGAGCTCATAAAGTCATTACCAATGATCATTTGGCCTTTTTTTTTTGCAGCTGGCATTTCAGAACACAGTCTCATAACACTGTCTGGGTCATTGAATGACATACATTTATCTACCTACCTTTAAAATCCCTCCACCATCTGTCTCAATGGCTATCAATCAATCAATCAATCAATCAATCAATCAATCAATCAGTCAGTCAGTCAGTCAGTCAGTCAGTCAGTCAGTCAGTCAGTCAGTCAATCAATCAACGAATCAATCAACGAATCAATCAATCAGTGTTGATTTTGACAGCAAATTTTGATTTAGTTTTAGTCATAGTCTTTTGAATAAAATTCCATTTAGTTTTAGTCATATTTTAGTCATCTTCAGATGATGTTTTAGTTTTTGTCTAGTTTTAGTCGACTAAATATCATAAGGTTATAGTCTACAAAATCTACAGTTGATTTAGTCGACTAAAATGTATTTTGGCGGTGCCTTGATGGCGTCGTGATGGCTGATTTTACACTTGGTTGCATGCTGAAAATAGCCGATCTACAAGCTCCCAACGCGTCGCAGCGCGACGTGTTGTGAGCTTGTAGATCTGCTATTTTCACACCCTAGCGCAACACCCGAGCGCAACCAAACATAAAATGACTTGTCTTTTAGTTCTACTGGATCTCTTCTCCACTAGTCCCTCCCTAACATTTTAGTCACATTTTTATTTGTTGACGAAATTGTCAGTATATTTAGTCTTAGTTTTAGTCATCGTAGCTTAGTTTTTATTTCGTTTTTATTTCGTTTTCGTCAGTGAAAAAAGGTAGTCGACGAACATTTTTCGTCATAGTTTTAGTCGACGAAATCAACACTGCAATCAATCAATCAATCAATCAAAGAGAGCCTCACCTCAGCCAGGGCCTCGGCCTCCAGTGACTTGTGGTCCCCCAGGCTGCTGTGACGAGTGGCCCCCGTTACGGGCCTCAGTGGGTGGCCCTCGGGGTACGTCTTCCTCTCCGGGTAGTTGATGCTGCCCGCGCTCCCGAACGTGCCCAGGCGCCTCTTCTCCGGGCTCTCCATGCGAGCCTTGTTGACGGGCACTTTGTGGGGGCTGCTGGGACAGGCGGCGGCCCGCGGCGGGGTGTCGGATACCCTGGTGGGGCTGTGGGTGTCGGTGCTGCTCCTTCGTCGTGGGACGGCAGCTCCGTCGGACCGTAACCTCACTCTGGGTGTAAAAGATTGCACACAAACGGGTCAAAACTGCATAGCTAACAGTAGTACTGTACCTCTTTGTACTGTACAAAAGACTTTCTGCTAGTTTACTTACATATTTTCATAGAGTCATGAACACCCAGACTCCTAATTTTTATTTAACATAACTTGCTGCTCAGATATTCACACATATTCCACTCGTGAGGCGAGTGATGGACAGATAAGCTTACCTCTACCAAAGTCCAATTCCATGAAGAGAGCTGCATTTCATAGGTCAACTGTACTTTGGAATAATCTTCCAAATGAAATTCGCAACACCAGAGAAAAAGCCTGTTTTAAAAGGAAACTTCGACTTCATATACTACTTTACACTCAAAATATACAATAACATAGTTTTCTTACATACCAGATTGAAAGTTCTATTTTTAATCTGTTGTATCCCTGTTGATGTCTCTTTTTATGTAATACTCGACTTTTGTAAAATGTATTTTTTTGTTGCTGTTTTTAGTATTTCTTTGTAATACACTGTGACACTTTATATATGTTTGTATTGTATTGTATGTACTTTAATGTCTTGGACCCCAGGAAGACTAGCTGACACAAAGGCGTCAGCTAATGGGGATCCGTTTAAATACCGTAAATTTCGGACTATAAGCCGCGACTTTTTTCCCCCATTTTTCGACCCTGCGGCTTATATAACGGTGCGGCTTATCTATGGATTTTTACAGCTAACGGCCACTAGGGGACCTCCTAAATCTATGGATTTTACACCCGCGGCTTATAGTCCAGTGCGGCTTATATATACAAATCATTCAATTTAGCTGCTGCGGCTTATATTCAGGTGCGGCTTATAGTGCGAAAATTACGGTAAACAAAATAAACAAATAAACCTCTTGAATGCTGTACCCACCTCCCCATAACGCCAAAGTTGTAATCGGCGGGCAACTGCTCGCACGTAGGTGACGGGACGTCATTTTTGGACGAACCCTTATCATCCACCAGTGGACCGCTGCTCGCCTCACTGTCCGCCTTCTGGCTGAGGTTGTCTGAGAAAGCATCGTCGCTGAGAGGTAGGGAAAAAAACACGTGAATGAAAAGTAAAACACTTGACAAATTCATTGTAGCTTTGGTAATTAAATTGACAAAAATAGTTTATCAATCATGTCATGCTGTTTAAATGGAGCCCTTTACAAAATGATCAAAATGAAACGACTTAGCGGTCACTTTAATATCACATTTAACCCATTAAGACCGGGATCGCATCATTTTAGATTTCTTTGGCTATTCAAAAATAGCAGATATACAAGCTCATAGCTATGAGCTTGGGGGGGGAACCCTGGAACAAAATATTTTGAGATGGGGGTCCGCGGCCAAATACATTATCCTTTTGGGGGGTCCTTGACATGAAACATTTTGAGCACCACTAGAGCACCAACATACGTTTAAAAAAATAAACAGTTTTAGACGACAAGATTTGCACACATTTTCACGATTTTTCAAACATAGCAGATCTACAATCTCATTGCGCGGCACTCGGTGCCGCGCTACAAGCTTGTATATCTGCTATTTTTGAGTGGTGCTAGCCACTCCAAGGAGTGACTTTGTCTGTGTGTCTGTCTGTCTGTCTGTGTGTCCGTATGAGCACGGCCTCTCTGTATGTTTGAGCACAGCCTCAACAGCTGCGGCTGATTGCAACACAAAGATGCAACCATACAGGTACAGTACAGTACAGTACAGTACAGTACAGTACAGACCGTACAGTACAGTACAGGTACAGTACAGTACAGTACAGTACAGTACAGTACAGGTACAGTACCGTACCGTACCGTACCAGTACAGTACGTACAGTACAGTACAGTACAGACCGTACAGTACAGTACAGTACAGTACAGTACAGACCGTACAGTACAGTACAGTACAGTACAGTACAGTACAGTACAGTACAGTACAGTACAGTACAGTACAGTACGTACAGTACAGGTAGAGGTACAGTACAGTACAGGTACAGTACAGTACAGACCGTACAGTACAGTACAGTACAGTACGTACAGTACAGGTAGAGGTACAGTACAGGTACAGTACAGTACAGACCGTACAGTACAGTACAGTACAGTACAGACCGTACAGTACAGTACAGTACAGTACAGTACAGTACAGTACAGTACAGTACAGTACAGTACAGACCGTACAGTACAGTACAGTACAGACCGTACAGTACAGTACAGTACAGACCGTACAGTACAGTACAGTACAGTACAGACCGTACAGTACAGTACAGTACAGTACAGACCGTACAGTACAGTACAGTACAGTACAGTACAGTACAGTACAGTACAGTACAGTACAGACCGTACAGTACAGTACAGTACAGACCGTACAGTACAGTACAGACCGTACAGTACAGTACAGTACAGTACAGACCGTACAGTACAGTACAGTACAGACCGTACAGTACAGGTACAGTACAGTACAGACCGTACAGTACAGTACAGTACAGTACAGTACAGTACAGTACAGTACAGTACAGTACAGTACAGTACAGTACAGTACACACACACACACACACACTTTTGAGCAAAAATACTTAAAATGAGTAAAAATACTTAAAATGAGTAAAAATACTTAAAAGATGTTAAAATTAGTAAAAACACGTACAAATCTGTACAAACATTTTAAAGTACTTAAAATGAGTAAAAATACTTTGAAGTCATCAATGTCTGTAAAAAGTAACTAATGAAATGAACTCATGAAAGGCACCACTCTCTTCACACTGGGTGTGATTTTTTTATAGCCACTGAAATCTTAAAATGAGAGAGATGCGTTCCCAGATTAAATGGGTTAACCGTTAAAGTGACCCGCTTGTGGTCACAAAAAACTGATTATCACTCACAGGTCTTGCACCACGATGTACTGATGTGGGATCAGCCCGTCCACGCCGTTGTGCCGGCCCTCCCACCAGTCCTCAGAGGCTCTGTGGTACAGCAGCAGAGAGGCTCCCTTCTTAAAGCTCAGCTCCCTGGGGCTGCGGCCGATGTAGTCAAACTTAGCGATGGCCTCGATCTGCTCCACCTCTGCATGGACACACAAACAGAGAGATACAGGTATGTAAGTATAGACAGTACAGTGGTTCTCAATTTTTCATGTCAAGGACCCCCAAACATTATATGTATTTGGCTACGGACCCCCCCATTTCAGAGGAGAGGAGAGGAGAGGAGAGGAGAGGAGAGGAGAGGATGCAATTTTTTCATTAAATGAAGTGGGAGAGGAGTTGTTAAGTACAGTAATAACAACATAAGATGTCAGGTTCATTCATACACCGTCTGATATGTTTGTCTCATTGTGAGGAGTGACAGAGCGCCCCTATGGCTGATTGTGGAGTTCCTGTCTCATCCCTGTGCAATACTAGCTTATGTCCCCCAGGGGGAGCTAATTGTCCCCATTGCTATTAGTCATTAAGCACCAACAGCCTGGATACATGTCTGCCTCCAGGGACCCCCAGAAGCAAAGATTTGAGTTACAGATGTAAATGTTCTCTTTAAACAATATATATATATATATATATATATATATATTCAAATATTTGAACAAATATTCAGGATTTAAAAAAAATAGCAGATCTACAAGTTCATAGCGCGGCACTTGGTGCTGCGCTATGAACTTGTATATCTGCTATATCCTCTGTTCCAAACACAGAGCTCCAGATAGATGGGGTCTACCTGCTTCTATGTGGAGCGTTGTTAATGTATGCACCTTACGTCTAACCTCATGTACATACCTGCTTTTTGTGCTATGTGTATTATATATACCGTATATATATATACTTTCTTAGCTGTTTTTCTCCTTGCTCTACCACTCTCTGCCACCCCTCCCAACCCTTTTTTTTTTTCTTTCCTGAAAACTATGATGGAGCTTGCACAAAAACACATTTCACCCACTTCTTTAGAAGTGTAAATCTGTGATATGACAATAAAACTGATTCTCTACATGGCCTGACTCAGAGGGCCTTGGATTCTGTGGTTGAATGGGGACAGGAGTTTTCATTGGCAATGAATGGAACTACAGTATATTAGGACCAGGGTATTATGGTCATCACTGCCAGGAACTATTTCTGGACAAAACCTCAGTAGAGTCTCCACCTAATAACCTGCTGCTCGGTGTTCATGAGTGTGATGAGGTCAACCTGTGTCCCCTCACCAACATATACTCAAGGATAGTTCATCCTAGCGCTGGGCAATTAACCGAAAATATATTGAAACCCACATTTAGAACCAATAACAAACGTAATCTTGCTCAAGAAGCAGGTAAAAAACA
Source organism: Gymnoscopelus braueri (assembly GCF_963280865.1). Classification (NCBI taxonomy): domain Eukaryota; kingdom Metazoa; phylum Chordata; class Actinopteri; order Myctophiformes; family Myctophidae; genus Gymnoscopelus; species Gymnoscopelus braueri. Next base: position 35,589,991 of record NC_137613.1, on the reverse strand, counting down.
AAAAAAAATCGACACGAAAAAAATCTAAACAAAATGTATAATCGACCTCACATGAAATTGAAGGTGTAAAACTCAGGGTTACGGATGTAACCCCGGTTTCTTTAGAATTCGGAGTAACATACTCACTATGGGGATATCAGCGCCCCCTGGGGTGATGCAGAGCTACATACCATAAACTCCCGGGCCATTCATTGGCTGAGAAGGGTATGTCACGTGTCCGGTAAACCGGAAGAGGTATAAAACCTCTTGCGTGACGTGGCTCATCCTCTTTAACACGCTTCCTGCATGCAGATGCACACAAACAGGGGTGTTAGGTGAGTATGTTACTCCGAATTCTAAAGAAACCGGGGTTACATCCGTAACCCTGAGTTTCTTGTCTAATTCTCCGTAACATACTCACTATGGGATGCATAAACCCCCCTGGGGCTTATAGCCATACCGAATCTCAGGTCCGCACGCCCCCTAGCCATAAGGCCCCGTCCCCCTGGACGTGACCTTCGGCCTCACGGGCGCCCCAGCCCTCCGGGCCAGGGTGCGGTATATGATGTTAATAAAAGGACCCTGACAGACCAAGTCTGCCTTATTCAACTAATGGACAGACACAAGTCTCTCCCCTAAGTGAAAACAAGGAAACAGGGCCCTCCTCCCCTGGGAACCTACCACAGGTGGTCCCGAGGGGACTTAAGAGAAGGAAGGTAGGGGACACAACACCGTTCCTTAAGTGAAACAAGGAAACAGGGGCCCCCCTCCCCTGGAGACCTACCACAGGTGGTCCCGAGGGGACTTCAAGAGAAGGAAGATAGGGAAGAGAAAAAAGGCAGGTTAAAAACAAAACCAGCCTAGCTCCCCCCATTCTAACTAGAGACAGCCGCCACCCCTAGGACAGCATGCGCCACTGACGCTGCTGCCACGTCTAGGCTATAGAAAGCCGCAAACGTTGAAGGTGACGACCAGTTTGCGGCCGCACACACTTCCTGGACCGAAACCCCCCTGGAGAGGGCCCAGGAAGCAGCCACGCCCCTAGTAGAATGAGCCTTCAGTCCTTCTGGAACTGGAACGCCACCACTGACGTAGGCCAGCCTAATGGCATCCAAAATCCATCTAGAAAGCGTCGCCTTAGCCACTGCCTTCCTCTGATCACCCGGGCCGAAGGAGACAAACAGCTGCGACGACGATCGGCCGGCCACCGTCTTCTGGCAGTAGAGCCTCAAAGCCCTTACCGGGCAAAGACAGTGTAGCCGCCTATCCTCCGCTGAAGCGAAAGGCGGCGGATGAAAAGCTACCAGCTCAACCGGTGTCTGGGTGACCACCCCGTTCTTGGGGACAAACGCCAAGTTTGGCTTAAGCAAAACCCTGCTGTCGTCACCCACGAACCTCATACACTCCGAACTCACCGAGAGCGCATGTATGTCGCTGACCCGTTTGGCTGTAGTCAGGGCAACCAAAAGAACCGTTTTGAGGCTGACGATCCTCAGATCCGCTGACTCCAAAGGCTCGAACGGTGGGAGGCAAAGCGCCCCCAGCACCACCGTCAGGTCCCAAGCCGGGAACAGAGCCCTAGAGACCGGCCTGGCCCGCCTGGCGCCGTTCATGAACCCACGCACCATCGGGTGTTGGCCAACCGTCATGCCATCGAAACTTTCGTGACACGCGGAAATGGCCGCCTGATACACCTTAATCGTCGAGAAAGCCAGACCCTGCCTCAATTTTTCCTGTAGGAACATGAGGACGCTGCGTACCGGGGCCCGAAAGGCCTCAACCGGCGGTGACTGACTCAGACACCATGCCACGAACAGGTTCCACCTGTCGTCGTACGCGGACCTCGTGGAAAGGGCCCTTGCCCCCTGGATGGTGGCCACCACGTCAGGGGGCAGGCCATACGAAGTCAAGGTCTGCCTCTCACGGGCCAAACCCACAGGTGTAGGTCCTGAGGCCTCTCGTGGAAGATGTCGACCCCTCCCTGCCGTAGTAGGTCCCTGTACAGCGGGAGGGGCCAAGGCTCGGCGTAGAGGAGAGATGTTATCTCCGACCTCCATACGCCCCATGCCGGAGCCACTAGCAGCACTGACCGACCCTGAAGTCTCACCCTCTCCAGTGTTGAGGGGATCAGGTCCAGTGGCGGGAACGCATACAGCAGTTCGTCCGGCCAGTCGTGGGCTAGTGCGTCCATGCCCAGTGAACGGTCCCCCACCCTCACCGAGAAAAAGCGAGAACACTTCGCGTTCTCCTCGGAGGCAAACAAATCGACCTGTGCCCGGCCAAACCTGGCCCAGATCAGGTCCGCCACCGACGGCTTGAGGGACCAGTCCTCGTACCGGGGTTCGCCCCTGGACAGTAAGTCCGCTCCGCTGTTCAGGAGACCCGGCACATGTGAAGCTCGAATCGACGCGAGATGCGAATCGCACCAACGCGTCAGTCTGCACGCCAGGCTGTCCAACACTTGGGAGCGCAAGCCCCCCTGCCTGTTGATATAGCACATGGTCGTGGTGTTGTCCGTCCTGATAGCGACGTGACAACCGCGGATGTGAGCCTCGAAATGTTTGAGGGCGAGAAAAACCGCCATTAGTTCCAGATAGTTGATGTGAGCCTCCCGTAGACTGGAGTCCCACACCCCTCTGGCCGAGCGGCCTTTGTGGACGGCACCCCATCCCGTCAGGCTGGCGTCCGTGGTGATAACCATCCGTGACGTCACAACCCCCACACTGACCCCCTCGGTCAGAAAGGGCGCCTGTGACCATGGTCTGAGAGCCTCCACGCACCGTGGAGGCACCACCACTTTCCGCGAACCCATAGTGGATGGGATCCCTAGCGCCAACATCCACCGCTGGAAAGGTCTCATGTAGAGTCTGCCTAGGCGGACCAGGTGTATGGCTGAGGCCATGAGACCCGCCGCCCGCATACACAGTCTGTAACTGACTGGACGCCCCACGTGGAAAGATCTCACACACGCCAAAAAGCTGTCTACCCTGTCCTGGGATAGGCGCGCCATGAGCGTGTTCGAGTCCAGCAGGATCCCTAAGAAGGTGGTCCGCTGAGACGGAACCAGTACGCTCTTTTTGGCGTTGATCATGAAACCTAGGGACGTCAGGTGAGCGACTGCCACGCGCGTGTGTCGCATCACCTCCTCTCTCGAGCCCGCCGCCAGGAGCCAGTCGTCTATGTAAGTGGACAACCGGATCCCCTGCCTCCTCAGTGGAGCCACGGCTGCGTCCGTGCATTTCACGAACACCCTGGGGCTGAGAGACATTCCAAACGGGAGGACATTGTACTCGTACACCCTCCCCTCGAACCCGAAGCGCAGGAACTTCCTGTGCGGTGGGTAGATTGGAATGTGAAAATAAGCATCCTTGAGATCGATACTTGTCCACCAGTCCCCAAGACGCACGGTGCGTAAAAGCGCAGCGGTTGTCAGCATTCGAAAATGGAAAACCGTGAGGTATTTGTTGAGACCCTTCAGGTTCAGAATGGGTCGCACCCCCCCCCCCTTCTTTGCCACCAGAAAATATTTCGAATAGAAACCCAGTCGGTTCTGGTTCGGAAGTAATTCCGTGACAGCGCCTTTGCTCAAAAGGGAGGCAACCTCCTCCCTCAGAGTACTGGCCGCTGGACCTGTGGCCTTGGAAAACAACACTTTGTCTGTCATTGGGGGTTTTCTGGAAAATTGTAACCTGTAACCCTTCTGTATTGTGCGTAATACCCAAGGATTTGGCTTGCAAATCTTCCATTCCTCCACACACCGAGCGAGTGGATTGGCCGGTGACGTCATCGGCCGCTCGGAGAGTGGGAGCGTCGCTATGGGGACGGTTGCCATGGGGAGCAGTGACGCTGCTGCTACTGCCGCCGGCGGTGCTAACCCTGAGGTGACCGCTCGAGGCAGCAGAGGCATTGACGATCTGCCTGACGTCAACATCCGGTTTGTCCGCCCGCGCCGGCTGCCTGTTTCCATGGAAACCGACGGCGCTGTCACCCGGACAAACGGGGCCGCCCGAACTAAGCCTACCTTGGCCGTCGCCCTCCCGTCGGAGCCCAAAGGCTCCGCACGTAGCGTCGACAAAACCCTCCTCCCCGTAGGGGATGTTTTGTCGCTCGGAAATGGCGAACGTGGCCTGTAATTCGAGAGGCGGTGTGGAAAAGGGGGCAAGTGTCCCTCCAAGATGGCGGAGACCGAGGTCCGCCTTTTCTGAGCCAAGTACTTCCGGTTCACAGTGACGTGCTGCTGCAACCTGGGAGACGGAAGCCTGTGAGGCGACAAAACCCTCCTCCCCGTAAGGGATGCGTTGTCGCCCGTTACAAGCGAACGTGGCCCGCCCATCGTGACGCGTTGCGAGAGAGGGGGCATCTGTCCCTCCAAAATGGCGGAGACAGAGGCCCGCTCTGTCTGACTCAAAGACTTCCGGTCCACAGTGGCGTTTCGCTGCACCCCGTGAGACGGAAGCCTGTGAGGCGAAAGGCAAAACCGACGTGACCCTGTTCCACTGGCGCTTTGTCGCCCTCTTGTGGACAAAGGCGGCGTCGGTTTGTTTAATACCTTTCCGATTACCTTCATATGACCCAAAACATACACAGATGTTGTCCGAACAATGCCTGGAACACCGGGGTTCGGGTGTTCCCGGCCTTGTGGGCTCATGGAATGATGGTATTGACTTAATGCATTTGCAGAGTGTATCCCAGCAGTGTCTGGAGCCCCGGAAATCGGGGGCCCCAGGCACTTTGGGCTTATGGGAAGACGACATAGATTTAATGCATGCACATGGGGACCCCCAGCAATACCTGGAGCCCCGGAAATCGGGGGCTCCAGGCCTTGTTGGCCCCTACAGTGAGGGCGCTGGAACAGAGGGGCCCGCGAGACGGGGACCCCTCTGCTCCAAGGCCCTATGCCATGTGAAAGAACGAGACTGTTTGTAACATTCGGTACATTTATTTTCTTTTGCAGAGAAAAAGGAGGTACATACAGGGCACTTTTCACTGAAACATTGCGCTGCACAACTAAAACGTCCACATTCTGCACACATAAATCGTCCACACTCTGAACACAACAAAGTTTCTTGGCACTCGTGGAGCCGTCCTCGACTCTGTCCAACGAGGCCTGAAAAGCCACGGTCCTCTTCCCCAACACGAACGGCGGAACAGCGGGCTGAGCCGGTCTGTGCACCGGCGAGACAATGTCACTTACCCCGCCCGCCACGAGGCTTCCCTCCTGTGTTGCGACGTGGAGGTCGGCTGGAGCTTCCTACGGTGTTTGTGTTGGTAGAGGCGGGTGGCTGGCGGGGGGAAGCTCTGCCACGATTGCCCGCGTTGCTCTGCGGTCTCTCCCGCGAGCTCGCCTGGGCTGAAGAGGAGCGGGAAGTGTTGGACCCTCGGCGAGAGGAGGAGGAACGTCCTCTGCCCGCGGGCCTCTCGTTGCGGGGTTTCGCAGACGGAGGAGGGGCTGGCTCCAAAACCCCCGCCGCGGCTTCCCTCTGGGCCTTCCGTGAGTCGGTGGAGACTCGGAGGAACTCCGACGCTCCAGCGAAGAGGTTGTCTGGCTTCAACGGGAGCGCCATGACGCTTTTCTTTGCGTCCACCACCTCGTGACGGAAGATGGCCAGATCGAGCCAACGAGCCCTCTCAATCGCCGCGCTGTCCGCCATGGACTTCCCCACCCAGGCTGTGGCGTGACGAGTGACCTTAATGGTCAGTTGTTGAAGGGCCTCCAGCTCCTCAGCGTCGTCGCCCCACGCCTCTCTTAGCTCGGCTAGCCGCTTAGCTGTCGAGCCCTGGAGAATGGCGACCATGTTCAGCGCGCGCGCCGCCAGCGCTGCTGACTTGTACGCCTTCTTCACCGCCACGGAAATCGCCTTTTCCTTGGCGACGGTGAAGTGCGGTTCGGGAGTAAGGGCCACTGGATGACGCTGGTCCATGATGCCCTGGGCCAGGACGGGGTCCATGGGGGGACAGGCGATGAGCCCCAACTTCGGCGCGTCCACCACCTCGAGGGGGAAACCCAGCCGATGCGGCTCGGAATGGACCTCCCAGGTGGACATGAGGGCGTTGGCGAAGCCCAGCGCGGCCGGGACTTTCCTGGACCTCTGCGCGCGCTGATCCTGGGGAGCCAAGCCCTGGTACTCGTCATCTTGCCCGGTGGAGGATGCACGCTCCTCCATCGGGCGAACGAGCTCACAACTGAGCAAGGCTCTGTCGATGATAGCCGAGACCGGCTCCTCGCGCCTTGCGGGATCGGATTCCAGCTCCTGGGCGTCCGGCCAGCTGGGCCCCAGCTGACCGCCAGAAGCCCCGAGGTCGTCGTCCTGACGAGGGCTGGAGGCGGCTGCTCCGGTAGCCCCCTGGAACGACTGTATCTCACCCTCCTCCGCCCCCTCGTCCATGCTGTGGGTGCTGTCGTCGTCGGAGACGTCGCTGAACGAAGGCGACGCCCCGCTGTCACGGTACGCCTGCTGCGGCCTCGGAGAGAGCGGCTGGGAAGAGGGGGGTGGTTCCCCCGGGCACAGCTGCGGCGGCCGGTGGAGTGCTGCGCGGCACGGAGGGTGTAGCAGACTGGAGCTGCTGCGACGGCGCACTCTGGTGTTGCTGCGAGCGGTTGCTGCTGGGACCGCCCGCAGCTGGGGGGCCCATTGTGGGGTGAGGGCGCACGTGGTGGACGCCACCATCCACGTTACCTGGGCCGGTGTCCATGCGGGCTGGATCCGCTACGGCGCTGCCGCCTGGGGCCAGTTCGTCGGCCCTGTCCAGGCAGCGCTCGAGGCGACGCTTGGAGAACCGGGCGCAGTCGTCGCAACCTCCCGGTGCACCACGGAAGTGCCTCGCCTCGAAGGCATGCCGTCGTCCGAGGCAGGAGATGCAAAACCTGTGAGGGTCGTCCGCGGCGATCAGCCCGCACGAACGTGGAGCCTCCATGGAGCTAACCTATTAGCCTTTAGCCGGCCGGCTAAACACGAGGAAAGCAAAAGGAGGAAAACTTGTTTTCAGGATAGAAAGAAAAGATAAGAGAGCCGCGGGAGCGGAAAGAATAATAAACTTTTTTTTTTTTGCAGTAGAGGAAAACCCGTGGGTCAGTACAAGTACCACCCGAGTGGGCTAAAGCTGGTTTCGGTCTAATTCACAAAGTTTGTTAAGTTTTGGTCTTTGAGGTATGTCTTGTAGCTGTAGCATCTGCCATGCAGAGAAGCGAAAGAGGATGAGCCACGTCACGCAAGAGGTTTTATACCTCTTCCGGTTTACCGGACACGTGACATACCCTTCTCAGCCAATGAATGGCCCGGGAGTTTATGGTATGTAGCTCTGCATCACGCCAGGGGGCGCTGATATCCCCATAGTGAGTATGTTACGGAGAATTAGACAAGAAACCTCAACATAACAGGACAACCTCCTCATGGGGTCCATCAATTAGTTTGATCTTTTATAGCATTGGTTCTCAAAGTGGGGTCCGGGGACCCCAGGGGTCCTTGAGGGAGTTCCAGGGGGTCCCCAGCTAAAAGAAGGATAGTTAGGAACCAAATGGACCCTTATGGGTCTGTAACTCTGAGAGTGTACAAATGGAACCAAATGGACCCTAACCGTTAGGGTCCATTTGGTTCCATTTGTACACTCTCAGAGTTAAATTAACATTGATTTTACAATATAAATTGGGGTCCCAGAGATAGAAATGCCATTAAATGGGGGTCCGTAGCCTAATGCTCGTCAATCTGGGGGTCCTCTTGAAATTAAAATGGTTCAGAATCACTGGTAGCTAGCAGTGAAAAAACTTCTCTTATGGGGGTCCCTGGCATATCTTTTGAAATAGGGGTCCGTGGGCTTACAAGTGTCAATTTGGGGGTCCTTGACATGAAAAAGTTTGAGAACTACTGTTTTATAGTTTTGAATCTGTAGAGACAGAGACACACACACAGTGTTCATTTAACTCAGGGAATGTACAAATGGAACCCATTTGGTTCCATTTGTACATTCTCTGAGTTAAATGAACACAGAGGGTTCTACAGTTACGTGTCATGGTGCCGGGTGGGAGGCAGCCAGCCTTTGTTCAGATTTTCAAATTAAGAGCCTTTTAGCATCAGTACTCATTGCCAATCGTCGCTGTCTGTCAGGTGGAAACCTTGTATGTCCAAAACGTGCACCCACTTGTGCCACCGGGCTTGAGCAGACGGACGCGCGCTTATGAGAAACAACTAAAATAAAACCTGGCGAAAACAGTTGCGTGCATTAGCGCAAGAGGAGGATAAAGGAATCGCCAGTCTAAATGTCTAGTTTGTTAATTAACAACTATACTACTAGGATACTACTTTTGTTTTTCTAAATATAAACTTTCACGACAGCCTAAGTACAAATATCATTTAAGAAAAGGCTACTACAGTGAAGTCAGATTTTTTTGCCAATAAGTTATTAGGCAACTTATGACTGAATGACTGAAATGTTTTTTTTATACTCTCTTGGTGTTTTGGGGATTATCTTGCGCATGTATCTGTTATGATTATGAAAGACAAATTGTATCATGAGTTAAACAGCTAGTCCTTATAAGTAAACTAAAACATGATAGCCTTTCCATAGGAGTAGCTTTTTATATTTTTGGGACATTTTGTTACTTTCCTATATAAGCAAAAAGAACACAAACAGCCAATAGCATAATAAAAGTTATGTAATCTTGAACCTAAACGACGCAGTGACTAGGGGGCGTCGCCAAGTTGAAGTTACTTGGGAAAGCAGGGGTCGCGTTACTTTTCAGGAAATGGAAAGAAAATTACCTGTGTTCCAATGGATCCAGTGTAGTTATTATTTAGTCATAAGCTCTCACTTTTCATTGGTTCAATATTTATAAAACCCACAGACAGACTTAACCACTTAAACTTATTTATTTTCAAAAGTAGCAAAAATAGCAGATCTACAAATCTCACATAGCGCTGTGACCCGTGATGCGCTGTGACCCGTGATAGAAGATCTACAAGCTCATAGCGCGGCACTCGGTGCCACACTATGAGCTTGTATATCTGCAAAAACTATTAATCCATTCAAACCGGGAAAGCATTTGTGTCATTTTAAGATTTTTTGGGCTATTCAAAAATATCAGACATACAAGCGAGTGCCGCGCTATGAGCTTGTAGATCTGCTATTTTTGAAAAACAATCGTGAAAATGTGTGCAATATATTATACATTTTTAACTCAAATCTTTGCTTCTGGGGTTCCCTGGAACAAAATCTTGTAGATCTGCTATTTTTGAATAGCCCCAAAGTATAAAATAATAGTTATAGCTAAATAAAAATCTAAAATGACACATATATGCGTTCCTGGATTGAATGCGTTAAATATAGAGATACTGTATAAGGTTCTGCCCTGACAGCAACTCAGTGGAGCTTTGAGATGGGGATGGGGTTACTCCTGCTTGGCCCGGGACACTGACTGGACTCCATAGAACTCTGTGTCCATTCTCACTTCATAAATGGCTCCATAAGTGATCTTTATCCCCTTGTTCTGGCTGAACCAATCATGTCTAGCCTGAGTCATTTAGAAAGGAGCTCTGAGGACAACCTGGGAAAATACACAAAGGAGAATGATGTCCCATGGGGCTTGTTTACCAACGCTGAACAAAGAGAGATGAGGGGGGGAGGAGGGAGATGACAGAGGGAGGGATGGAGGGCAGTGGTTGAAAGTAACTAAGTACATGTACTCAAGTACTGTACTTAAGTATTTTTTTTTTAGGTATTTGTACTTTACTTGAGTATTTCCAATTTCCAATACTTTTACTTTTACTCTACTACATCTCAGAGGCAAATATTGTACTTTTACTCCACTACAATTATTTTAAAACTTTAGTTACTAGTTACTTTGCAGATATAAATCATGTTATTATAAAACATACATGAACCACTTTAGCCTTATTTTATATACCTAGGCTATTTGAAAATAGCTGATCTACAAGCTCTGTCAGTTTGTAGATCTGCTATTTTCAAACATTTTTGTGCTTTTACTTTTGTTACTTTCAGTACATTTTGATGCCAATACTTTTGTACTTTTACTCAAGTACATTTTTAATTCCGGACTTTTACTAGAGTACTTCTACATTGCAGTATTGATACTTTTACTTAAAGGTAGGGTAAGTGATTTTCTTTGGTTAAAATAAGTGTTAAATAGCGCTATATTCTGATAGTACTCATTGCTATAGAGTGTTTGTTCAGTAAAAGGAGTCTCCTTGTCTCTCCAGCTCTTTATAAAACAGAAAATGCATTTTCGTTTCAGTTTCAGTTTCATTTCCAATTTTATCCAATCAGGATAGAGAACTCAATCAGGATATAGATTAAACAAGTGAAATTGGAATTGATGACACTAAGAAATGAGCAGGCAAAATTGGAACTGGAACACTATAAAAATGAAGCTTAAAAATGGGTACTTTCTCCTGATTGGCTGATATTTTGACACCTACCGGAAAATGTATTTTCTGTTTATTAAAGAGCTGGAGAGACAGGGAGACTCCTGTTACTGAACAAACACTCTATAGCAATGATTACCATCAGAATATAGTGCTTTAAGCTTTTAACAAAATACTTTTTGTTTTAATCCAAAAATATCACTTACCCTACCTTTAAGTAAAACATTTGAGTATTTTTTCCACCACTGGAGAGAGAGAGAGAGAGAGAGAGAGAGAGAGAGAGAGAGAGAGAGAGAGAGAGAGAGAAAGAGAGACAGCGACAGAAGAGACGTGTAGCTTGCCAAACGTATTTGGCTGCCACGTCTTCATCTTCAAACACAATGAAAGCCTTTGCTATACAGTGAGCTGTGTTGTAACTACATGCCAGGCTCACCATTCAGTACAAAGCCCAGCCTTAAAGGTCGGGTCACCACTTACTTACTGTAATGTACTTTCATCTACACAGAGCCCTTCTATATAATCACAACACAGATATTCCCATGGGAGAAATACACATCGTCCTTTTTATCACAACATAAAGTGCTTGGATGCAAACGATCTAATATGACCAGTTTTCAGTTATACACGTATTTCTAACCGGTTTCTAGAATTTGCATCTCAACCACAGATGCTATGATTTTATCATCAACACACACACACAGCGCTCCAAAAGTAAATCCTAATATGTGCGTTGTTTATGTCGTGGTGGAAAAAGTACTCAAATGTAGAAGTATCAATACTGCAATGTAGAAGTACTCTGTTACAAGTAACAGTCCGGAATAAAAAATGTACTTGAGTAAAAGTACAAAAGTATTGGTATCAAAATGTACTCAAAGTACCAAAAGTACAAGTACCAAAATGTTTGAAAATAGCAGATCTATCTCTGAGATGTAGTGGGGTAGAAGTAAAAGTACTGAAAATTGGAAACACTCCAGTAAAGTAAAAGTACCTCAAAATTGTACTTGAGTAAATGTAATTAGTTACTTTCCACCACTGCTTATTCCTGTATTTGGTCTAAATTACAGGACAGCCTGACCCATACATAAATCTGCAGTTCACATGGTCACCACCAGGGGATGCTGAGGTCCACCTATACCATTCATGACCAAAGGCCCTTCACTTGAAAACAACAGTGAGTCACATGTCACAACAGACCAGCAGCAGCAACAACAACAGAGACAAACACTGGAGGAGAAAGAAGATAATACATGGGCCAGGATGAGAAAGAGGAGGAGTATCACCTTCATCACTGGTGTGTGGTTCAGTTCCGTTGTCAACTTCATCAATGGTTCCTGGTTCACTGTGGGGACTATCACTGCAAGAGAAATAGACATTTGAAGAGGATTATGAATGAATAGGTCAACAAATATAGAGTCAAAGGCAACATGTGCCAATCGGGACATTTATTGGTCTGGACCTGAGAAGCACTACCATGTCTGTTAGTTCCCAGAGGATTCATGTACATCAAATCGGTAGCCTACTCATGGAAACCCACATAACTATATTATTGATCTATTTAAGCTTTAAGACTTAACTAATGGGCTCAAGTAAGCTGTTCTGGTTATAACGAGATCTATATGCTATTACTGTATTTGTTTGATGAATATTAGCAAGATGAATCCATGCTGACTGACAGACAGACAGACAGCTGTCTGTCTGTCTGTCTGTCTGTCTGTCTAGACAGACAGACAGACAGACAGACAGACAGACAGACAGACAGACAGACAGACACAGACAGACGGATGTATAGGTAGAAAGGTAGATAGAAAATAGACAGATAGACAAATAGAAAAATAGACAGATAGAAAAATAGACAGATAGAAAAATAGACAGATAGACAGATAGAAAAATAGACAGATAGACAGATAGAAAAATAGACAGATAGACAGACAGATATATAGATATATAGATAGACAGTGGTGTAAAGTAACTAAGTACAATTATTCAAGTAACTTAACTTATTTTGAGGTATTTTTTACTTTACTGGAGTAATGTTCTGTACTTTTACTTCTACTCCATTACATCTCAGAGGCAAATAATGTACTTTTACTCCACTACAATTATTTAAAAACTTTAGTTACTAGTTACTTTGCAGATATACATTATTACATAATAAAACATACATTAACCACTTAAAGGAGAATTTTGGACTAAAGTTTTCTTACCTTTTCTATGACGTTATGATATCTTAGGATGAATGGTACAGTAGAAAACTTTCATAACTCCACCCCTGAGCCGCCACAGCTTAAAAGGTGCGCGGATAGGCCTTAGGTTAGATCACATATTTTAATAGCTTTTTTTGTAATTTTTTTTGGTGAGATCTGACGTTCATAGTGACTAAACACTGTCCCAAAAAAAAAAAAAAAAAACAGAAGTCTCGCTAGACGAGATTGAAATCTCGAGATTTCAATCTCGTCTAGCGAGACTTCTGTTTTTTTTTTTTTTTTTGTTTTGGGTTGCATAGTGTTCAGTCACTATGAACGTCAGATCTCACCAAAAAAAATTACAAAAAAGGCTATTAAAATATGTGATCTAACCTAAGGCCTATCCGCGCACCTTTTAAGCTGTGGCGGCTCAGGGGTGGAGTTATGAAAATGTTCTACTGTACCATTCATCCTAAGATATCATAACGTCATAGAAAAGGTAAGAAAACTTTAGTCCAAAATTCCCCTTTAAGCCCTATTTTATACCTGGGCTATTTGAAAATAGCCGATCTACAAGCTCGCAACGCGTCGCATTGCGACGCGTTGTGAGCTTGTAGAGCTGCTATTTTCAAACATTTTAGTACTTTTACTTTTGATACTTTAAGCATATTTTGACGCCAATACTTTTACTCAAGTGACATTTTGAACACAGGCCTTTTACTTGTAACAGAGTATTTTTATATTGTGGTATTGCTACTTTGACTTAAGTCAAATATCTGAGTACATCTTCCACCACTGTAGATAGAGGGCCGTTTCTCACTGGATCCGTTTTCATTGAAAACGTTTCCCAATTCGAATGCTGGCCTCAGTGGCCTGCATTCACATTGGGCATAGATCCTATCGCACCACAGAACACATGCATATACACCCCCGATCCTACAGGTGGCGGCATGCACATAGTGTTTCCCCTGTGGACACAGACGTCATCAACTATGCGACAATATTTGTGCTGGTCTCGCACAAAAATGCGTTTAAATATGTTGAAAGCAAGGGGGCGGAGTTGCGGTGAGAACTGAATAACACTACTCATCATGAAAACATCATGCACGTGCAATATAAAATATTAATATTATCCAGTGATATGAAAACATTAGCTAATGTTTTCACTGGATAATATTAATATTTTATTTCAAGGTGCCTTGACAAAATTAAAACACCATTACATTATTATGAATAGTATTAACCACATGAACCCCAGCATGGGGGTCCATAAGCCAAAAATAGCCAATCTACAAGCTCACAACGCGCGACGCGTTGTGAGCTTGTAGATCTGCTATTTTTGACAAAGAGATTTGGTGTTGACAGATAAAAGCGTCCAAGAAAAGTAGGTCCGTTTTTACTGAGAATAGAGGGTTTAAGTAGGCTACATAATAATAAAACAATAACTTTATTTATATAGCACTTTTCAAAACATGAGTTACCTTATTTTATGCTACAATTGAAGAAAAGGTCAAATAAAAGATACACGTTTTTTTTTAAGCATAAGGGAATAGCCTACCATAGTTAACAAGTAAGTTAATTCTGACAAGCAATAAAGAAAACACATTTAAACAAACTAAAATGAGACCAAAATAACTTTGGTCTCGTTGCCCACATCAACAAACAAACAAATACAGACATACATGTGAATTACATCAATAATTATGAATGACAGATTCATATGGTAGAAGAGTGCAATTTATGACAATAAAGCACAGAGATGTTTCGTTTTTGTAGCCCACGTTTGTGTGTGAAACTGTAGAATTAATAAAAAGAAACTTCTCATTTATTTTGGATAGTAATTATTCTGCTATTCTTCATTATGCTCATTATAATATTATATTATATATTATCTTCATATAACTGGTCCTCATAATGCTCATTATAATGTATTTTGGATAGTAATTTAATGTATTATTCTGCTATTCTTTATTATGCTCACATAAGCTATTTAGAAGGGATAAACTAAACTGTGCATTCAGGAGAAATTGCATCATGAGTGAAACGGCTATAGTCCTTGGGAAACTATAAACCTACGTAGGCCTACATCTAAATGAGTTACCATATTTACTTACAAATTTCAAATTACAAAGCCTTATAAGCTATATATTTCTGGGATGCATAGTAGCTGAAACTCCACAAGATACCCACAAGATATACTATATGCGCTGCTCGCGCACCTGAAATGCGCGATGGAGACCCGCCAATGTTTCATGACTGATAGACATGAAAGAAGGCCATTCACAGCTAATAGAGAATTTTAAATTTTAAGAATCGGTTCAGAATTGAATGAGTAAAATTGTTAGAAAGGCTCCCATATAAGTTTATTATTATTTCAATTGTTATGTTCCACCTTAAGAGTAATATGCACCAGCCCTTTAAGTGCGCAATGCATTCTGGGGCGTTTTCATTCATTCAGTAGCACCGGCTAGAAGAGCTGTGTTTTTGTTGGCTGTTTTTGTCGAGTTTATATACCGTCACCTATTCCAAATAGCGGGCCACTTCCGTCTAACGGTACGCTTGCTTTCACATTGCAGCTACCGTACCCGAAAACGCATGATTCGGATCCGAGACTGCCTCCCGAGGTGGTTTCGGGAACGGAACGGTGATCCGTTTCGCGGGTCGATTCGCTACATTCACACTAGCCAAGCGGTCTGGAATGCGCACCCGGGACCTGAGTGTGAAACGGCCCAGACAGACAGACAGACAGACAGACAGACAGACAGACAGACAGACAGACAGACAGACAGACAGACAGACAGACAGTTACATGTTCACCCATGCCATGACTCTAGCCACTCTCACCAGTACTCCTCTCCTCCGGCCATGCACTTCTCATAGACGGGGCCGTCCAGTTCCCGGTGCCCGGGAAAGATGGCCTCGTGATGGACGATGATGGTCTTGATGAGTTCGTTAACCTGCGCCTGGCAGGACACGGGGTCCTGGCCGTCCGGGATGGGCATCAGGGTGGGGCCGAAGCAGATCGCTATGTTGTAGGGGTCCATCATGATCTCATCGCTGTACTGGGAGAGACTGGAGAGAGGAGAGGAGAGACGTGGGCATGAGGAGGCACAAGGGATGTGTCAAAGTGTCATGTTTAAAGGCGGTTACACTCCGGAGAATATGCGAATATTATACGCAAAATTCGGACTCATTCCGAATAATTAAAAGGCGCTTTTTCGCTCCGCGAAACTGATGTGGAAGCTTGCATTGACTTTATAAGGTTTTTTAAAAAAAAACCGTATTATTCGCATGAAAAAAATCGCCCCGGTGTGTAAGGACCATTAACCCAATAAGACCAGAGGCCGATTCTACAAAATGTCTTCTAAATCCTAACAGTTTTCTGAAAAAATGTTTCTATATCAGTGGTTCTCACACTTTTTTTTTAAGGACCACCCAAAATGATATGTATTTGCCCCCATCTCAAAATATTTTGTTCCAGGGACCCCCAGAAGCAAAGATTTGAGTAAAGAATGATTATATATTCAAAGATTTTCACAAATGTTCAAGATTTAAAAAAAATTGCAGATCTACAGCTCATAGCGCGGCACAAAGTGGCACACTATGTGCTTGTAGATCTGCTATTTTTGAATAGCCAAAGTATAACATAATGGTTAAAGTGGTTAAAATCTAAAATTACACAGATGCTTTCCTGGTTTTAATGGGTTGAGTATCATGAACAGTGACATTACCCATAATTAACAGTCGCACCCACACATTCATGTAAATACAGAATGTTTTACAGCTTTACACTAGCTGCTACCTCCTGGCATGGAGTAGACATCAGCCTGTCTATGTGTGTGTGTGTGTGTGTGTGTGTGTGTGTGTGTGTGTGTGTGTGTGTGTGTGTGTGTGTGTGTGTGTGTGTGTGTGTGTGTGTGTGTGTGTGTGTCAGCGCACACACAGCACGTTTTTAACAACTTTACCCCCAATGTCTGACCCGACTGATATCCCAATGTTAGCCTGTAGCAGGTAGCGTATTACAGGTCTTTATTGTATCATTTTGGCTTCAAACAGAGTTCAGATTTTGATAGGTCATCTGCGTCATTGCACAGCTTAATTATACATTATAAAAAAAGGGGGTGAAAAGGTTCATGCAACCATCTGCTTGGAGGAGAACTGGCCGTCAGGCTGAGTGCATGTTATGCCAGAATGCGTTAGAAAGCTGCGGCTGGCATCGGTCCAACACTGGAGAGGCTTTAAAACATACGAGTAAAAACCTGAGACGTGAAATCAGACCCTTTGTTCTGCAGTGGAACCCAAATAAAGGGAGCATTAATAGTATCCAGTTAAAAATAGGACAGGTACGGTACATTACTTCAGACTGTGGGCCAGTAAATTACACCTAAAAGTGGGCTAGAGAGATAATTAAAAAGTAAGAGAATAGCGGATCTGTTCAATATATCTTCACTAGTTCTCTTGTCCTCTGCAGGTGTCTCAAGTTTTTTTTTAATTTATTGTAAGATGGTGATTCATCCCCAGAGATTGACATTCATGTAAAACCTAGTATTTCATTTAAGATCCAGTAAACATAAACAGATAATACAGATATATACAGTGTTGTTTCATTTACCCATTTAGACCTGAGGCCGATTCTACAAATGTCCTCTAAATCCTAAAAGTTTCCTGAAAAACGCTATATTGCGTTATCAGTGGTGCTCCAACCTTTTCATGTCAAGGACCCCCAAAATTAAATGTATTTGGCCACGGACTGATGTGCCGTGGCAGGCCTGTCACTCTTGGTTCAATAAAACCCTAAAGTCCAGTTTATAGACGACATACACAGAAATTACTTTTTACATGCGCAAGGCATCTTTATTGACAAACAAGGGAGATTCCCTCTATACTACGTGAATAACAGAACAGCCAATTAATGATATTAAAACAATACGACCTGATATATCACGAAGGCAATTCGCTCCACATCTAAGTCTGCATGCAAACAAGCGTTCGGTTGAGCGCCTGGAGAATTCTGAAGTTCTTATCTATTACATTCAGTATATCAACGCTGTGGCTATCAAGGCCTGTCTTCTGACTGCACTCTATAAAGTAAAGGTTGACGGCCCAAGGTTCCACAATGGACCATCAAGCCCTCCTTGGGTACGAATTTAGTACCCACAACAACACAAGATTAAAATCTAAACAGTACTTTATAGAAATTATCCACTAGCATAACATATTGCATGTTTTAAAAAAAAATCAGGTCCCATTTTTTTCTTTTTGAGTCATGTGAGCCGAGGAAAACCCTTTTCTTTGAAGGGGAAACTCTGAACTAGGCTGGGGCAGTCCCAAACCTACCATCTGGACATGAGCTCTTATTGGGGACAATTACATCATTTGATTCCATATTGCATTGCTAAACTTAGGGTCCCTCAGTGGGGCATTCCCACTGAGTTTTCCTTTACAAGCAACTATTCTAACATGTGTAATATATATATATAAAATAAAAAAAAATCATTTATCTTGTTCTCTGTGTGCATTTTTGGTTTCTTCTCCAATTCCTCTGGTTGAGGTGGTCACTTTTCCGAGCCCGGAGGAGGAGGTTCCGACAGAGCCCAAGACTAGGCCCCCCCCTCCCCCAACCCATCCAGTGCCATTAACAAATGTACTTGGCACTGAATGAGCTAAGAGACGGAGGTCCCACTCCCGAGCCCCCGGGTCCGTACCCTCCTGGGGCCTGAGACCGGAGCCCCCCGTATTATACACAGGGGCCCCAACCCCCAAGCGCCAGTCAGATCCGTACCCTCCTTGAGGTCGAAAGTCGGGGCGTAGATATTGTGCAGGGGTGTTCTTCGTCAAGTTCAGCATGGGGGCCCAGGTGGCAATATAATGTTTCTGTGGTGTGTGTTGGGATCACTCTATTTATACTCAACTATCGTGCCTGTGTATGAGAGTGTGTGTGCGTGTCACTGTCTCTCCTTCCTTACACTTAAGTGTCTCTGTAATGGTCACTCTGCCATAGGTCTAAGCACATTCATTTAACAAAAATTAACGGCTTTAGTATAGTCACTTAACATTAAGGCTACTATGTCACTTAATATGAATATGCTATAATACTATACATATGCTATTTCCCTCCTTGACCTGACACCCGGCAGGGCACACAGCATAGGAATGTGCAGAGGCCAGGGTGCCACCCTCCTTTACCTAACTAAATGTGACTAAATGAAAAATGGTTCAAAGACTTTTCTACAATTATTCAATCAAAGTGATATTGGGTTGCAGTTAAAGTTAACAAGTTAGTTAATTTTCATTCCACTTTTTTGACATACACAACAACACATGCCGTACACAACATATAATTGGAAACACAACAAAACAACTTTCCGGTGCTTTATGCACAGGTCAATTGACATTATTCTCGGGCTGTACAAAATTGTACATTTTTCTCTTCTGCACCCTATGACCTGCTTCAGAGAAATGGAAGGTTAACGACAGCAAAAGTGTATACGTCTCTCCTGCATGCAGTCGACCTGTTTTAGAAAAATGGAAGGTTAACCATAACATAAACAAACGTAATCACACCTTGGTCAACCAGTGGTCATCATGGCAATAGAAATAAAAGTTAGGTCAATGATCAGCAAGGTAATTGGATACATTTAGCACCAAAATCGATGATGTAAAGTATGAATTATTTTGAAGATAGTGTAGGTTTCAGCCAGTCCACCGCAACTGGCAATAAACTGTAAAGCAAATGTCAGCAATGTATGAAATCACTTGACATCCACTCTGCACCCAAAACCCGGCATGTTCTCAAAATGTACACCAAACGCACTGACCATTACCATAAGGGGGAGATATTTTGAGCAGCACACACAAACACCTCACTTCGCTGTATGTGAATCAAATCAAGCCAGAGCACAAAAGGAGCCAACACGCGCACAGCCCCGAAGTGTGCACCCTTCTGAGGCCATGGACCGTGCAGCTACCCCCGTGGTCATAAATGTTCTGCTAGGCATCACCCAACGTGCTCGTGAGTCTCTTGACAACACCACTTAACTCAACTGCAACAGAAATCAACTACCTTTCAATTCACGTAACAAATTTAGATAAGCATATAAGATATTTTGAGCATCTTGTAAGGGCCTAAATGTCCCCAGTAGGTATGATATCTATTGTTTATGCTATAAACTTATCTTGCTATGGTTCACCCTGTCCACCCTGCCACAGTGTGATCAATTTATCGCTCCAAAAAATCTATCACTTCTAATGTTGGAATGCAAACCTCTTCGCTTAAATAATGTTATTATTCACGTAACATAAAAACATAAAACACTTAACTCTATTTAAGCCCTATTTTAGCTATAACCAGGCAATAATTCTCATTTCAATACCGCCTATACTTAATTATTATCACAACTCTGAGGTTCCCTTGTGCACTTCAGTCTCGTTCATCTGTGCCTGTCTTGTTGACACAGCCACTGAATTGGGTGAAACAGCTGAACTGTAAACATCTTGATAAGAAAGGACATCTACTGCACAGTGTCGATATGGAAAAATTAGAGCTGCTCGCCACTAAAATCATCTTAATGTCCTCCCTTAATTCTTCCCTACATGTATTGTCTTTATTGAAAAATTATAATATGTTCAATGCTAATAACTTAAAGTAATACTAGGTAACGTTTTCAACAAAACTAAAGTTAAATTGTATATCTTTTGCGAGTGGCAAAAGTTTCACAACACCCACTCCGTGAATTTCACCCCCGGAAGCCTTTTATTTATATATTTTCTATTGAACGTGTACGGGGGGGACTTTCCCGGGAAAATGACGTTCCTGGCCAACGTCATGACGTCGTGGCCGACGTCCTCAGGAACTACCGCAACGGTTTCCTGTTTGGCCAGGAACTACCGCGCTATTAACAAAAAGGAACCTCACGCTGATTTTAAGATAATGTAGGATTGGAAGATCGAAAAAGAACAGAAAAAGAAAGCACAGCTCATGGTAACTAATGCTCCACTGGCTAAGAGAAACGATCCGTAGATAGTATAAAACAATTAAAAGATCGCTTTTTTTGGAATTCTGGGTAATCGAGGACTAGGGAAATTGTATGCAGTGACGGTAGTGACCAGCAGAGGTTGCTAAAAATCGTTATATGTGATTCTGCATTGTACAACTTTAATTAGTCGTTACATGTGCCTTCATAGTTTCAGCTTTAGAAAAACTGAAAAACAACAGGCCTTGCATACTTAGATTACTTTGAAAAAAAAATAGTTTGAATGTGGCATTCTATTTAGCAATAATTCCAAGAGTTTGTCACTTGTCAATTAAGTCCATTGGACCTCCCTCAACAGGGTTGTTTTTCTCACTTATTACATTATTAAAGTTATCCCTCTGTAATTGTTTTAGTCATATTGTTGTGTAAGTTCAAAACAGAACGAATTATGTTTTAGATAACGATACGACCAAGCACTAATAGCTCTGGTGTGTGTGTCTCCCTTGCTATTGTATCTATAAACGTAAATCGTGTTGTGTCCTCTCCAGATCGATAGAAATGTATGTATTTGCACATGTCGAGGCTACAACAACAGAGAGTGGGCAAGAGGTCAACCCCGGCTGCGTATATTCCATTGGCTGAAGAGACGAGAGGTCATGTGTCCGTGACCATAGCATAGTAGTGAACTAGTGTAAAGTCTCTGAAACATTCAAAGTCTGAGTAACCCAAGCTTCCCCAAGGCTTGGTGTCTGTTCCCCGTAGGTGTCATCAGAAGTGAGTCTCAACCACGTCACAGCTTGTATCTATTGCTGGCCCTCTACGTCATGTCCAGAACGATGGTTTATGTTGTGGTGTTTCACTTGTAGCGCACACAGTACAGTTCCATGTCCCATCAGGTCACAGCTGGAAGTGAACCTCTGCCACTCATGCTGTAAGTTAGCGTCGAATGTGGAATCAATACATCTCTAACTTCTGTGAAGGTCCATTTTGGGAATAAGTATATATATAATGTATGGATTACCTACAGGCACTGTGTCTGTGGCACTTGAATGTATTTTGATACTGCAGTCTGTGTGGCAAATCTCGCTATGGTGCATGTGATGTCAGTAAGGCCTCTGTTCTGCTCTTGGCCCTCATGTGCGCGTGCAAGCCATGTTTGGTCTATAACAACTAATGTTTTATGATCACTGCACTCCAAAATGTCACTCTCCACTACAGTATATGTTATGCAGCTTGGCTGTGCTAATGAAACAAGGAATTAAGAGTTCACACTACAAGCGTTTGGGCTTTCTGCCCACTTACATTCTTAAAATTATTATTGTTATTGTCATTGTCAATGTCATTAACATTATCATTATTATTATTATTTGAAACCAGCCACTTAAGTCTTTCGAACCTCCCCACCGGGGCGCAGTCCCAGGCTAGACCCCTTTCCACTTGAGGTCTACACCCAGGTCACCCTGGATAGAGAGTTCAAGTCTCCTGCTTCCCGGCGTCTTCTTTTCAAAGCCCACCGATCACAGGAGCATCACTCGCTTAGTAACTGTAGCACTCCGGCGGTCGCTTTCAGCTTGTGATGGCCTGACTGTACATTGAGCCGAACGCAGCGACCACACCCGCCTCCTGTCGGGGAGCACGCCATGGAATTAATGCTTTTTGCGATCCGACCGGCGGGTGACCCAGTCGATAGCGATCCCTTACCCGTAGGCGTGGTTGGCGCCCCAGGCAGGAAACCGACGGTCTTGTCCTGGCCCCGCTTGGCTACGGGAACCAGAATATTAACCGTTTTCACCCGCCTTGCCTGTAACCGGTGAGTCACGCGCTCCCGTCCGGTTAGGTGTGGACTGTCATCCACGCACCATGTGCTGCCAACCCTAGGAGAGAGCGGCAGTCGGCACACCGACTAGACGGTTCCACAGCTAGGATGTTGATTCATCCTTGACAGAACACGGGGGCCCTTCAGTCTCTCCCCAGCACTATAGTTAGTCTTTAACGTGCTCTGGGAGCCT
This sequence comes from Gymnoscopelus braueri, assembly GCF_963280865.1. Lineage (NCBI taxonomy): Eukaryota > Metazoa > Chordata > Actinopteri > Myctophiformes > Myctophidae > Gymnoscopelus > Gymnoscopelus braueri. The sequence goes on along the minus strand of NC_137613.1, from coordinate 35,567,471 downwards.
TGCGACCCCGCTGCCGCCTGTTTAGAGCAAGGATTGGGGAGCCTACCCCCTAACCTCACTCTACTAACTTATTCACGGCTTCTGCTGGCTGGTCCTCCTTGTTATACAAGCATATTAGACTTACTGATATTCATTTCAGTGTCTACAACACTCTCACTCTATGCGTGTTTACATTAAAAATGGCACCTTTATACTTTGCCTCTACTTTTATATTATTGCCACGTATGCTAACTCTTGTTTTATATATATCCTGCAGAATTTTCTGAAAAAACTAATTTATTCTAACGTCATATTTCTACTCTCTTCTCACCTCTGACCTCGCTTTTTTTTTTCTTTTTTTTTTTATAACTGACTCCAATCATCTAATCTAAGGGTGGCATTCCCTAGTTATCAGTGTCCTTAATTTCTGGGATTACTAAATAGTTATCGCACATTTCAGACTGTTCATAACTGTAACAACAATAGCAGATCTACAAGCTTGTAGAAGTATTAAGGATATAAGCGGGCTTGGTCACAGTACATTATTTCTGCATTTATTTTATTATTCTACAGAGAATTTAGTTGATCTACACACTTATGTTGGGTCACTAATTTCAACCAGATTTACTTCCACTGTCCATGACTACATTTTAGCTGGGAGCATTCACATGAAAAAAAAAATTGTTTTCCTTTTCCACTGACAGTGTTGTGGGAATCTTATCAGTGTGTGTGTGCCACTGCTACAGGCATCTGGTAATGGGTGAAGGTCACAGCGCCTTCCTTCCCCCCCATTCTTTCAACTGTCTATTTTAACAGATTTAAAGAATAAGCAATTTCTCTCCCTCAATGCATGGCTCAACAGCCTTTTGTAATTCTCTAGTACTAAAGTACTAGTCAACCTGACGTTGGATAACTGCTCAGGGGTATAGGCTTCAATATAACTCAAATATTTTAATTCAGCAAAAAAAGAACAGTAGTAGGTGTCTTGGATGCACCTTACGTGAATGTGGGGTATATCTGAGTTTCTTTCTCTTTCTCCTCCCCCTGGAAAATATTCCCCTAGTGTCTCAGTCCTTGGCCTACACGCCGTTCACTCAGAAGTAAATCACTGTGCCCCACTGAGTCAGACTCAAAATGGTACGCAGCCATGCACTTGTGAATGCACCACAGTAACCAGAATCAGTAGTACTCTACACGGCCACCCCAAGCAGAACGATATGATTTGTGTTCAACCCAATTACACATATGGACCCAGGAACGGCAACGATCGAGGGGCACATATGAAATATGTTGAACCACGACCCTAATGTATAAAATGGGTGCGCCTGTCATTCATACGCTCACAATTCCTAATGCATTCACCTCTAACACTTACCCCAAAGTGGGACACACATACAGCTGCAGCAGTCACACGGTCAGTCACCACTTGTCAGGCGTTCAGTGTAAAACCAGTTGGGGATGTGTCCGGTGGCGTAACGAACATATACAGAACGGACCAGCAGTCTGTGTGCAGCACACCTCCTGCTTAGAGTAGATACAAACATGTACACTTAACAATGACACAATATACCAACTTAGTTACCTACAAGACAAAACAAACAAACAAACAAACGGTTGCAGTGTATATTTTTGTCAAGACCTCACTGTAAGTCTAAACCTTCTTTGTTACATACAAGACAAAACAAAACAAATAAACAAACGGTTGCAGTGTATATTTTTGTCAAGACCTCACTGTAGGTCTAAACCTTCACTCGGTTGCAGTGTATATTTTTTTCAAGACCTCACTGTAGGTCTAAACCTTCACTCGGTTGCAGTGTATATTTTTTTCAAGACCTCACTGTAAGTCTAAACCTTCACTCGGTCGCAGTGTATATTTTTGTCAAGACCTCACTGTAAGTCTAAACCTTGTTCGTTACATACAAGACAAAACAAACAAACAAACAAATACAAACAACGACATATGACGAGACAACTTAGGCTGCACGCTATCTTCTCTTATGGACCCGGCGTGGTTAGCTGAATAGAGAGCCGTGCAAACTCAACCAGTGTAGTGTGTCAGTAAACTATAGGGTCATAGAATACAGAGAGACAGTGTAGTGTCTCAGTAAACTATAGGATCATAGAATACAGAGAGACAGTGTAGTGTCTCAGTAAACTATAGGACCACAGAATACAGAGAAACAATGTAGTGTCTCAGTAAACTATTGGACCACAGAATACAGAGAAACAGTGTAGTGTCTCAGTAAACCATAGTATCATAAAGTACACAGAGACAGTTGCTGGGAGGATCAACTCGGTCCACCCAGCCACGCTAACAGGACATCATGGGGTATAGGAAGTACAGAGCCTAAGTATTAAACACAAAGGTCATTCAATCCGCTGTTCAGTGGTGACTTCACATGCATGCAATCATATTTACAAATTATCTTTAACAATTGACCTAAATTTGATATAATACAATTCACATATAGCACCGTGTGTACCCTTCCTGGGGCCCCAAGGAATTGTAGCACATAGTGTATGGGCGAATTGTTATTTGGATCTTATGGATCCAGCGGTCGTCTGGACTGGACAGGGTCACGGTCGGGGTCACCAGCTGATGTGCCGTGGCAGGCCTGTCACTCTTGGTTCAATAAAACCCTAAAGTCCAGTTTATAGACGACATACACAGAAATTACTTTTTACATGCGCAAGGCATCTTTATTGACAAACAAGGGAGATTCCCTCTATACTACGTGAATAACAGAACAGCCAATTAATGATATTAAAACAATACGACCTGATATATCACGAAGGCAATTCGCTCCACATCTAAGTCTGCATGCAAACAAGCGTTCGGTTGAGCGCCTGGAGAATTCTGAAGTTCTTATCTATTACATTCAGTATATCAACGCTGTGGCTATCAAGGCCTGTCTTCTGACTGCACTCTATAAAGTAAAGGTTGACGGCCCAAGGTTCCACAATGGACCATCAGGACCCCCCATCTCAAAATGTTTTGCAAAGATTTGAGTTACAAATGTTCGCTTTGAAAATATATACATTCAAAGATTTGCACACATTTTCAAGATTTTTCAAAAATAGCAGATCTACAAGCTCATAGCGTGGCACTCGGT
>NC_137613.1:35554379-35561879 GCF_963280865.1 Gymnoscopelus braueri | reverse complement strand
ATAAGCATTTCATGTAATCTTTATCAATTGCATATGTATTCATTAATACAGTCTTGTTGTTTGCAATGCACTTTAAATGAAGTCTCCACCAAGTAAGGCTTGAACCGGCAACCTTGTTGTTATGAAACATTCACTTAAAGGGATACTTCACTTTCAAATAAAATAAACATTAAAAATAAATATTTAAAAAAAATGAAAGAAGTTATGGAGAAATCACGGCCCCCTCACACATTAGTAGGACACTCTAATGCGTGAGGGGGCCGTGATTTTTCCATTACTTTTTTCATTTATTTTTAATATATTTTTTAAATGTTTATTTTATTTGAAAGTGGAGTATCCCTTTAAGCGGGAAGCCATTGGACCAACAGACCTGATCCAGTGAAAACGGAGGTCAGACAGATGATACCATTTCACGCAAATAACTGAAAAATCCTGGGTTTAAGTGTTTTTCAAACTGCTCAAAATTGCGGACAATCTAAGGGCGGAGAGAGAGACATGGAAACGGAATAGATTGAAGAGAGAGAGACATGGAAACAATAGATTGAAGAGAGAAAGATGGAAGCAGAATGGATTGATTGGACGTGTCAACCTATTGCCATTAACAGGAATTGATCCCTCAACCTTTGGATTGACAGGCTGCAACACTACCTATAGTGCTATAGCTTTGACCAGGCTGAGGTTGTCTGTTGAAGATAAAAGTGAACCAGTGAAAGCAGCCGATCTACAAGCTCAGAAACACGTTGCTAACTGAAAAGTTTTGAGATTGTAGATCGGCTATTTTCAGAATGAAGTATGTCATACATTGCAAAAACAGACCTTCTCAGATAAGCATTTCATGTTATCTTTATCAATTGCATATGTATTCATTAATACAGTCTTGTTGTTTGCAATGCACTTTAAATGAAGTCTCCACCAAGTGAGGCTTGAACCGGCAACCTTGATGTTGTGAAACATTCACTTAAGCGGGAAGCCATTGGACCAACAGACCTGATACAGTGAAAACGGAGGTCAGACAGATGATACCATTTCACGCAAATAACTGAAAAATCCTGGGTTTAAGTGTTTTTCAAACTGCTAAAAATTGCGGACAATCTAAGGGCGGAGAGAGAGACATGGAAACGGAATAGATTGAAGAGAGAGAGACATGGAAACAATAGATTGAAGAGAGAGAAGGATGGAAGCAGAATGGATTGATTGGACGTGTCAACCTATTGCCATTAACAGGAATCGAACCCTCAACCTTCGGATTGACGGGCTGCAACATTACCTATAGTGCTATAGCTTTGTCCAGGCTGAGGTTGTCTGTTGAAGATAAAAGTGAACCAGTGAAAGCAGCCGATCTACAAGCTCAGAAACACGTTGCTATCTGAAAAGTTTTGAGATTGTAGATCGGCTATTTTCAGAATGAAGTATGTCATACATTGCAAAAACATACCCTCTCAAATAAGTATTTCAGGTTATGTTTAACAATTGCACATGTATTAATTGACACAATCATGTTGTGTGCAATGCAACTTTAATGAAGTCCGCATCAAGTGAGGCTTGAACTGGCAACCTTCAGGTTGTGAGGCACACGTTTAAGGGAGAAGCCATTGGACCAACAGACAGGAACCTGTGAAAAAGGAGATCACACAGATGATACAGTTTCACGCAAATAGCTGAAAAATCCTGGGTTTAAGTGTTTTTCAAACTGCTCAAAATTGCGGACAATCTAAGGGCGGAGCTTACTGGTCAACGTGATACATGTGTTCCTCATGAGTCAAGGCACATGTGTAAGCAGGTTTAATGGCTGTCGGCCAAACGAGGCATGACTTTTGCCTGTTTAAAGTTTGCACTTTCAAAAAATCGCTATAGCGCCCCCCTTTGACCAATTGGAGTAAGATTGGTTTCAGTAATATTTGGAATGACCCTCAACATTAACGCAAAGTTTCAAAGAAATGTGAGTCTGCATGTATGTGTTAGGGGCAGATGAATAATTGTCATAAAACTGCAATATTCATTGGCTCATTAAAGCTTCATTTTTTCACTTATGGAAAATCTTTGCTGCTTGTTTGTCGGCATAGGTCCAAAGTTCATGTGTAAAACGTTTCGTGCAGATTACTCAAAAATCCCAGGAGGAGATATAGGTTTTAACTGTTTTTCATATAATTCAAAATGGTGGGAGATCTAAAGGTCAGAGGTCAAAAGCCAGAGGATGAAAGTTGTTCAGCATGAAGAGACGCATATGTGTATCCAAGTTTCATGGCTGTAGGTCAAACAGGGCATGAGTTGTACCTGTTCAAAGTTGGCATTTTCAATTGAGTGCTATAGCGCCACCTTTTGACGAAAGATTGTGAGATTTATTTCTTGATAGTTTTTCATGACCATCTACCATATGGCCGAGTTTCGTAAAAAGCGACAGCACGGTTCAGCCAGAACTGCGAAAAGTGGCAGAAGAAACAGAATACAGGCAATATTAAAACAGGTCCAGAGCTGAGCTCTGGCCCCGTAATAATAATCAGAGGGGAGATATCCACAAATCATACCAGAATATCATACAGTTCAGTTCAAGGGAAAAGATAAATAAAATGATAGTAATGATAATAATAATAATAATAATAATAATAATGATAATGTTAATAATAAGTATGATAATAGTAGGATTGGGCTATAATACCCGCAATTCGGGGGGTCCGTTTATCCTTTCTATTCAGAGGAAATTAAATGCTTGTAGGTCGGTAAATATAATTAAACTAAATAGTAGACCAGACCCCTATCCATATTTAGAAGGGTTATGAACGTGATTCAAAACGAAATATAGCAGTCTACCTATAATTCAATCAGTGAGCGACCATGGGACAATCACGGTTCAAAATAAAAAAGTTACAATAGCCTTTATAAGTATTTAAGGGAAAAGAGAGGGAGAAAGAGAGAGAGAGAGAAAAAAAAAGAAAAGTCCCCCTTCGGTGTTTTAGAACGTTAACAAATTGTATAAAGCAAGGATAAATATTCATTCATTCATTCATTCCAAGAGAGAACAGAAAGAAATAATAATTTAGCTTACATAAGACAGTACAATAAATGCTTTTAATCAAAGTAAAAATAAAGTCAACAGTAGGCTATTTTATAACGAAAAAATTATCAGAGGTAAGATATATCCGCATATATCAAACCAGAATATAACTGTATACAGTTCGGTTCAAGGCAAATGATAAATAAAATAGTAATAATAACTACAGTAATTTAGTAGGCTAATTATAATGATATTATCCACAGTTCAAATGGGCCGTATATCCTTTCTATTCAAAGAGAAGTGCTTGTAGGTCGAAAAATATAATTAAAGTAAATATAGTAGACCAGAGCACCTGCCACCTATCCATGTTTAGAAAAGTTGTGGCCGTGATTCAAGACGAAGTATAGGTTAAGAAAAGTTGTGGCCGTGATTCAAGACGAAGTATAGGTTAAAAAAAAAAAAAGAGCGAGAGAGAGAGAGAGAGAGAGAGAGAGAGAGAGAGAGAGAGAGAGAGAGAGAGAGAGAGAGAGAGAGAGAGAGGTCATGCCAAGAGACAAAAATAAATATTCATCATGCATGGGCCAAGAAGGAACAGAAAAAAATAATAATTTAGCGTACATAGGACGGCATAATGATAGCCATGGTTCACATGACGCTTGTATACAAGCGTCATGGTGCCGAGTCCCCCTGGTCTAAAGTTGTGTTCAATTTTTTCACATTGCCATCTCTCACATAAACATAAACGTTCAGATTTCAAATATAAAGTGCTTACCACCGAGCCACGGATGTTACAAGGCGATGCGGACCGCGATGAGTACCCGTATCTCCCGTATTGTTCAATAAAAAGCATTTTAATCCCAATTGCCGGCCATTTTCTCCAAATTGTCTCAGATACTTTCAACCATGCGACACTAATGGTTGGAAGGTGTATTGCACTCTGATACATTACAAAACAAAAAAAAAAGAAAAAAGAAAATGGCCGGCGATGGGATTAAAATGCTTTTTATTGAACAATACGGGAGATACGGGTACTCATCGCGGTCCGCATCGCCTTGTAACATCCGTGGCTCGGTGGTAAGCACTTTATATTTGAAATCTGAACGTTTATGTTTATGTGAGAGATGGCAATGTGAACAAATCGAACACAACTTTAGACCAGGGGGACTCGGCACCATGACTGTCATGGTATGACAGTCATGTTTCAGGGCTAGCATAATGAATGCTTTTAAGCAAACTGAGATAGAGTCAACAGTTATTGGCGAAACAAATAATAACACAGTTGCAATGAGCAGAGCTTCATCTATTCTAAGAGTAAAAAAAAAATAAGAAAAAAATTAATGTCCGTAGTTCAGTTCAGTTCGGTTCGGACGGGAACGTCGCAACACCCCCCCCCCCACCGTTCGTTCGGACAGGCTGACGTATGCACAGTTCGTTTCGGGATGGGTAAGTAAGGGACATACTGCGTCCGTTCTAGCTGTAGAATACAACTCTCGTAGACGTATTTATGATTCTGACGTTTTCAATCTACGAGAGTTGTAGGGTTCACGCCCCATGGAGACAGGGACTTTCAGCACTATGCCCCGTAGACACTCCAAACATGTACAAATTGAAAATAAATGTGCTTAACCCTAAGCCCCAAATGTTAACTGTCTCTACGTGGTAGTAGTTTAATGTAATAATCCATATATTTCAATAAAGAAGTGTTTTAATGCCGTCTGTGGCCGATTCTGTCGGAAGTTCCCAATGGGCGGTAGTGACGGGTAGTGACGGGGCGCATCCCCCAGCACACTAAATGTAAACAGGAAGTAAACGAGGGTGAAAAAATGGCGTTCGACCACAGACGGCATTAAAACACTTCTTTATTGAAAGATATGGATTATTACATTAAACTACTACTCCGTAGAGACAGTTAACATTTGGGGCTTGGGTGTAAGCACCTTTATTTTCAATTTGTACATGTTTGGAGTGTCTACGGGGCATAGTGCAGAAAGTCCCTGTCTCAACCCTACAACTCTCGTAGATTGAAAACGTCAGAATCATAAATACGTCTACGAGGGTTGTATACTACAGCTATACGCATACAGTACAGCAACTGCCTCACATTGGTTTCACATTTTTTTGTATATACTACTATTTTTGACTTGAAATTGTTTTACACTGCCCTGTTTTGTCAAATAAAATAACAGTTACGTTAATTCATTTCACCTCTTGTGTTGTGTTTAATGATGGGGACTACTGTAGATCTGCTACTTTCAAATGATTTTAGAGGAGAGGAGGACAAAACAGACAACATTACAATAAGGCATACATTATTATTTCATTTAGAAAAGAAGGTTTACAAAAAAAACTTCTTAAAAAAGTATGCAACTGGGGGAGCATGCTTACAATATTTACTCTTAAATATACTCATTACAATGAGGCATACATTATTATTTCATTTAGAAAAGAAGGTTTACAAAAAAAAGTATTTTAAAAAAAGTATGCAACTGGGGGAGCATGCTTACAATATTTACTCTTAAATATACTCAATCTTAATCACCACTGTCACCTTGTACTCTACTACCCTCTAGGGGTTACACCGTTTGTCTGTTTTCTGATGTTATTGTTTTTCTGTTTTTATGTTTTGTGTGAGGACTGCGGATGAAAATTAGCATCTTTGCTAATCCCGGTGTATTTACGTTCATGTGACGTTCATTAATATGCTCTGTCCTGTCTAAATAAACAAATAAAGTAAAGTAAAGTAAAGATAATTCGACCCGGTAAATTTGGGTCGAACTGACTCGAATTTGCGGTTGGGCGAGTTGTCCTGGGTCGAAATCTCTGGTGACCCTCACGGTCATAGGAAACTATAAACACGTGTACAATGTGCACAGACTGGCCATCGGGATGTTTTGGAATATTCTAGGAGGACCGGGTGGTCCATGTCTGATTGTTTTAGTTTTTTTTCTGCTACCAACATGAATATACATAATACATCATTTATATTGTGCTCTCCTGTGCACAGAGCCCCGACACAATGTGGTATGGCCCCCTCATATACCAATACTTAACTGTGACAGGAATAAATTCCTTTGACGTCACACGTTAGATGTTATTTTCTTTACCCTGCACCTGGAACCATTTGGGTTGGATGCACAAACCAGTTCACCATTTTTCAAACTTAACTAGGACTGTATCAATGAAGAAGATTAAATGCTTGCTCATCACCAGTGACCACGAATAGAGGAACTTCATTATGTTCTTTGCCTCAAGAAAGATCTCAAGGTGCCAGAGGAAGCGAAGCACAGATGATTGTGTCCTGCTTATTATTTACACAATTTGTGAATTCGACTTGCCACAGTTCACAATTGTTTTTAGAAATGCCTTTAGAAATCAAATAAGCCAGAAACATTGACACTTTCTTTCACAAACAAACACACACTTGCACTCATGATGATGAAAATGTGTTAAAACGCAACAATTAGTCTACTTACAAATTATAAATTATAAACTCAAAATGCAAATGGTCTGATTTTTAAAACAAAACACGTTTTCTTAGGAATACCTGGAATATGAAATTATTAAAAAAAACTCATTACAAAGATATAACACGAAATTAAGTCATTATGACCAAGTTATGTGTAGTTCATGCCAATGATCTGCAATGTTTTCAACTTGCAACCCGCATACATTAATTCATCATGAACACATCATTAATTCCTGGTCCTCACCATAATAATGGTGAACTTAACCAAGTAAGTGGACGCGACGCACAGTTCCACTTCTATGCGCATGGATGAGTGCTCATAGGCGGGTAGGAGTAGTGTGGAGGGTCGGTCTCTGATGGTCGTTCAGAGACCTCACCTCACTCCTCCTCCCGGCCCGGGTTGTTTTATCTTTTTAGGGAAATGCGTGCCCGATCTTGCACGCGTGCACACACACACACACTCACACACTCACGCACGTCTTGTAAACCCCCTCCCACCATTGAACTGCTTGGAGAGTAGTCTACTACTACTACTACTACGTGTTTGCAACTTAGATTTTCTAGATTCTTCCGTTTTGGACATCAACGCTCGACTCTCAACTGAGTTGCTGCTGTGGTACGTTTATCTTGGTTAGAGCCTTCTTTATTCGTGTCTTGCTAATGTATCACAAATCGAGCGTTATCCGACGTGGCCTTGCATCTATACCTTGGATCAAGACACGTAGATTTTTTTTTATCGAGTCTGACTTTTGCTTTTCTACGAAAGCAAAAGTCAGACTTGATAAAATAGCCTACATATATGATTGTCTTGATCCAAGGCTAGAATCCGACGGAACAGTTGATGATCTCGTTTGAAAAGTCGTTGTGCTTTTATGGGCGATCCAGTTTAGAGGAGCTTGTATTGTTAACTGTACTTCCATGTACTTTTCCATGTCTTTCTAAATAAAGTACTTCAATCAATCAATCAATCAATGACATAGAAAATGTGATTCACAATATTGACTGATTGTCCGCCCGGTGGTCGCGATGCAGCCGTGAGGAG
>NC_137613.1:35541879-35549379 GCF_963280865.1 Gymnoscopelus braueri | reverse complement strand
CTCCATCTCTGATGACGATCTTGGTACTGTATGTGTTTATTTACTCACTCACTCACTCACTCACCATGGTGGCCATGTTGTGGGAATAATGGTCAAATTAATCCTGACTATCAGTTCACTCGTAAAGACCATGCCTTAAAACAATACATGTTTGGGTTGTTCATTTATTGAATATAAAAGAGAAAAGGTGAAATCTGTATGGAATTAAAGGAATGAAAGATGGATGGAAGGAGAGGTGATGGGGTTAGGGGATGAAGGGGTGAGGTGAAAAATATATAAAGAGAGGGAAGAATGAGGGGATTATGAGAGTTTGATTGATTGATTGAATACTTTATTAGTCAGAAATGTAAACAGCACGAGGTACAGTCAGACATTAACACATTCACTGCCAGAGTTTATTCATAATATACTCACCCAGTGCCAGCTATTTGTGTTTTATAACCTTTTCAACCGGTCACAGAAATGTTATATCCATTTTGATCCATCATCTTACCATGTTTATAAACACACACGACCGATGTACCAGCCCCCAAAGGATTAAGTTTTCTGAGGCGAGCTGTCTTGAGTTAGTTTTCGCCAGCGCAAACAGGCTGCAGGCACCATATCCGACAATAAAGCACGTATCCCCCCCCCCCCCCCCCCCCGCTGGCCACAGAACATTTATATATATTATGATAGCGTGTCAGACCGTTGGTAAACACAAAGGGGATAACTGTTCGTCGTCCAGAGAAAAGAAAATATAACCGGAGCTTTCCCTTTCGTTTTTATACCATGTGAAAACTACCATGTCTAGCCAAAACAAGGGAAAGACCAGTTAACTCGAGATAAAACCGTAAACAGGAAACGGTTTACGGATATTTTTGCATAGGATGAGTCAAAAGCGAATGTGAAGAGAAAATGATCAAGGATGGTACAGAGAACAGCGCGATCGTTTATTAAACCACAAAAAGACCACTTCGCGTAGATCTACGCAATTGGCACGCAACGCAACGCAACATATTTAATTCATGTAGATCTACGCGATTGGCAGTCAATGTGTTAAGGCTAAAAGGATAACACAAAAAAATCCTGGGGACTTGTTACCATCGTGGTCCTATGTATTCAGTTCATCAACATAGTATAAAATAAATAACACAATAATACACATCATCAACAAATACAAAACACTATATGTACAAATTTGGGTAGTGTTGTGGGGGTGAAGGATGGAAGGATGACACAAATGGGGAGGAATGTAGGAGAGAGGCATGGAGTATGAGTGAGAGAATTGAAGTGAAGGGGTTAGGGGAGAGGGAGAATTGAGGGGGATGAGGCGACTGTGATTCAGACGTAGAGGGTTTCAGCCATAGACATATAAAGGTAGACGCCTCTTCCGGCTCTGAGGCGTCTGTATTTCGGGCGCCATTTTGGAGAAGGCAAGATTCCACGTGCGTCACAGAAGGGGACGTTTGGTAGGCCAATCAGAGGCAGGTGGGGGCGGGTCTTTTCGTAACCCAGCTCTTAACTAGTTAGTTGGAACTTGGCAAACTCCACACTCGGAATTGTGGAGACTTCTTGTAAAGTAAGTAATGCAGATATTTAACAATAATTTAACTCTTGAGAGTGTAACATTTTATACTCAAGAGTTAAAGATCTATAAGGGTCCATTTGGTTATCAACTCTCCATCATTTAGCTGGGGACCACCTGGAGTGGAACCCCCTCAAGGACCACTGGTGGTCCCCGGACCACTGGTTGAGAACCACTGCATTAGAAGGATAGATTCTGACAAGTCCCGGAAAAGACGCACCGTGATTGGCCAGTAGTCAACGTGCCGTGAGCGCTATGATTGGCCAGTAGTCACTTTGAGTGGCAGCTTGCCTTCTCCTAAATGGCGGCCGCGATACAGGTCGCTCCAATGAACTGCAGAGGCCAATGAGGTGTCTAGGTTTCTATATCTATGGTTTCAGCAATAACCATGCCCCCCAACACCTCCCAGCGAACGCCTCCCAGGTGATGGGAAGCCATTTTGATTGGATAGCGGTTCAAATAACAACCAATATCTACGATAGCTCGTTCTGTTAATATGTTCACAGGCTCTAATCTCACTGTGAGATAAGGTGTAATTACATTGTAATTATTATGTAAAAGCATGTGTGGTCAAAATAAATTGTATGTGTGAGAATGTAACTCCAGCGTCCAACATACAGTATATTTTTGAGTATATGTTTTGGCAAATCTTTGTTCATTTTGAAAATAACCTTTGACCTTTTATTTTCTTACTTGCCAAGGATATCAGATTATATAAAATTCAAATGTATTAATGACCGTGTCATCTTTTAATCTCACTCTGTAGATTCTACAGAGTTACAAAACCTGGAAAAACATCTGCCTCCGCTGAGAGAGCTTCCCCAGTCGACTCGTTCGGCTCTGTTCCAGAGGTTCTGTGAAGTGATGAAGGACAGAGATGCTCTCTTAGGTGTAGAGATCACTGTGAGTGACAAAGCAACCTGACACTTCATTCTTATTCAAAACCTGGTGGCACTATAATGACCACAAGTGTCCTCTTCAATGTTCAATATTGAATGCATTACATCTCATACTGGCACACGAGAGTAAATGTGGCTCCTCAACATTTTAGCAACAATAACAAAAAAAAGAATTAAAGAATAACAACTGAAGATGTAGTCAGATAAAACAAAGCTAAATATATACAATAATACCAAATTCGATGCCTTTATGAGGTGTTGTGTGTATGGGTCCTACTTCTAAATACGGTATATATAGTATGTGTATGCACAATACATTTATGTATGCATATGTTTATGGGTGGGCAGGCAACAGGACATGCAAATTCTCTTCCCTTCCCTTAACTTAGGCTTCTCTTAATCTCTCCCCCCCCCCTCCCCTCTCTCAATGTCATTCACCTTTCAACTGTAATTTTACTTCTTTGTCTTTATCACCTGTTACCTCTGTCTTTTTTTTCAGTTGGAGGAGTGGTGCACAGGTATTGCACCAGTGGTTACTGAACAAAATGCGTCAGTCAGTCACAGCAACTCTGCAAGTGCCATATTGGACCTGCTCAAACCCAACCCAGACAGTCCCATGGAGTGGCTTGGGTGCCCTGGCACCCCAGGGGGACCCCTGACCGCTGCTCATCTATTGGTCAGCGCAATGGAAGGTTAGTGTACAAAAACTACATACATGTAAACAGGACGATAGGGCTCACACACACTTAGTTACATTTAATATAATTGAGTGTGGGACTTTGTTTGACAACACACATAAGTTATTACTCTTTGAGCTTGTATGGCTCTGTTGAACTTCAGCTCTGCTTTGATGTACATAATACAGTGTCTATGTATATATTTTATACTTCAACTTCTGCATAACAGAATCTAACTTCTATATTGTGCCATTTTGTAGAGTTACCTGATGAAGCACTGAGCCTCGTGAGAGAGTGCAGTCCTGATGTTCTGAAAGCCTTCAATGCCCTGGTCAGTCTAACATTGTCTGTCTGTCTGTCTGTCTGTCTGTCTGTCTGTCTGTCTGTCTGTCTGTCTGTCTGTCCTTTTAAATTGTGTATCTATTCTGTGGAAGTTACTGATAGGTCTCTTTGTCTGTCTTTTTGCTTGGCCTGTCATATCCTTCCCGCAGTTGATCATGCTGGATCTAAAGAATCAGAAGAAGAGCTGCTCTCCTCTTCCCCTGGCGTCCCTGCCCCTCCCCCTACAGGATGACAAGGCTTTCCATTGGGTGCAACAGCTGCTCATCACATCCAATGTGGACCTCAGGAGAGAGGCTGGAGGGCTGTTAGCAGAGAGAGAAAGTGATGCAGGAGTGCTGCCACTGGTCCTGTGTGTCACAGTACAAGGCCTGTGTTATTTGTTGTGATGGGAACTATCGTTCATTTCAGTGACTCGAGTCATTTCGTTCCTGTTCACTAAATAGATTAGTTCCGATAGACCAGAGCACAGAAATCTGACGTAATGTACGCATCCTACCTGGGTCACGGTTTCCAGGACTGGAAAAGGTTTGGAATTCAGCAAATGCTTTGGAAAACCAAAAGCATGTCAAACTTTATGTGAACATTATATACCTGTGGCCAGGACGTCACATGACAAAAATAATAGATCTACAAGCTAACAACATGTTGCATTGTGATACGTTATTAGCTTGTAGATCTGTTCTTTTTGTCACGTGACCCCTTTGCTCGAGTCTGTCTTGGGGCATTGATAGTACACTGGTGTAAGAGCCTCATTATTGCACCGTATGATTGCAATAGGTCTGGAAATGGGATAAAAAACATTGGATAAGTTATGGAAATGTTTTTAAAATTAATTGTTAAAAATGTGTGGGAACCCTGTGTTGATCACAGGTATATGAACCAGAAGTTCGCTGTCATTGTCAGGGAGTTTTCCCCTGAAGGGAAAAATGTATTTTTTTATCACTGTCGCTGTGGCGCAGAAATATGTTTGGCATGTTGATTCTTGAATCTTCACTGTCTGGATGTTCTGCAATCCAAAGATTGGCTTTAATAATGTGTATGCAATGAGTTAGTAAAGGATTATATTTTGCTGCATGAAAAACTGCCTGCATCGTATGCTTTGGACGCTAATACACAGCGAATGTTGTGATGGCAAATATGGCAAACAAACAACCAGCGTGATTGATTTCTTGTCCACCTTTGGAGTTACATCATGGCAAGGTAACTACACAACCCAAACCTCTACCAATGTGCTCTTGCCCTTTAAGTAGCGTATAGTACTTGAGTGAATGTATTTAGTTACTTTCCACCACTGCCCACATTGCTATAGAGTATTTGTTCAGCGGTCTTCCCTGTCTCTCCAGCTCTTTAGTCAACAGAAAATGCATCCTGCAGGGGTGTTACGGACCTTTACCTGGCTCGAACACCAAGGACCACAACATAATAAAAGGACAAAAATCTGGTCTCACTTGCATTGAGTTTATTTCAAATTCAAAGAAATAATACGTCAAGTGTTTTTATTTGCATACAAAATAATACTGAATATAGTTTAAACGAAAACTGGTTTCAACACACATGAGGCACAGCTGAGAAGGGGAGGGGCAGCCAGAGCACTCCCAGGTGAATGACAGGTGAGTGTCTAGCCAAGACCAGGGCAGCAGAGCCAGCAGGGCAGGATAGACAATAAACAAAGACAAAGAATCATTAGTGAACAAGTAAACAGTAATACTGTAGAATGATGTGTGCTTATGTGCAAGCACATAACAAGGGGTCAGGATTTTCCCGCGTTATACAGTACACGTATCATGCCTGCATTGTACTCACTGGTGAGACAGCAGCTACACTAATTTAGTGTAACATTTAGTCTAAATGTAACACAAAAGAAGTTCCTAACTTCCGCTCCTAACACACAAATACATGCCGGTGAGCCAGAACCAGCCTATACTACATTGAATGTATGTACACAGACAACAACTGCCTGTCTATTCACATTCATAGGAAACTATAAACAAGTTTACATTGTGCACAGACTGGCCATCGGGATGTTGGAATATTCTAGGAGGACCGGGCAGTCCATAGATCCATGTTTGATTTTGATTTTATTTTTTTCTGCTGCCAACATGAATAATGCATAATATATCACACTCTCCTGTGCACAGAAACTCACACGGTATGCCGTGGCCCCCCTCATATACTGATCGTTATAGTTACGAACTGACAGAAATGAAAATAATTCCTAGATTATTAATCTATCACAGTTCCTTAAATTCTGATATTTCAACAGACCCTCTTTAGAAGTCAAATAAGCCACAAACAAACACACACTTCCTATTATCTCATGGTGCACCATGATGATGAAAATGTGTCAAACTACAAACACTACAATTACTTACAAATTAGGCTATGAATGATTAACTCAAAATGTAAATGGTCTGAAAAACGTTTTCTGAGGAATACCTGGAATATGAAATGATAAAAACCCTTCATTTCAAATATATTACAAGAAATTAACCACCCGGGTCATGTTGTACTGTATCTAGTCCACACCAATGATGCAACTAGTTGCAGTTTTGAGATTCTGTTGTAAGTGGTTGCAGCTGCAACTTGTTGCATTGCGAATCATTGTTGTGTACTGGGCTTTATGTACTGTATCTCTAGTCCACTGTCCACACCAATGATTTGCAATGTGACTCGTGACTCCACTTGCAACAGAATCCCAAAACTGCTGCAACGCTGCAACTGGTTGCAAGTTGCAATGAGTTGTATTGCGACAGAAGCGAAAGAAGACTTCAAATAAACCTTTTGAAATAATTACCAAACAGGTTACACTTTAGTGAAGTGACAAGCAGTGGTCTAGTGGTTTTTAACTGGGGGGACGTCATGTGCACAGACACACTCTGACCAGTATTATGAAATATTCATTTTTAGTTGGATGATTGATTAATTTTAGTTAGTGTGCATAAGTAGTTTTTATGTTGATGTGGGACCTTTGACCTTTGTGATCAATGTCCCATGTGTAGGCTCCCACAGCACCAGGTCTGGCAGAACCAGGTCTCCTGGTCTTGTTGTACTAGAGAGAGGTATGGTCATATTATACCCCCCTATAAAAATTGCTCAAAGCTGACAGCGGGTCAACAGGTGGTTTCACGAATGTAAGTAGGCTAATATACACAATCTTTTGGACCAATAAAAAAGACTATAGGCCTTGAACACATTTCCCACTTCAGAACATGCAAATTCATACATGTCGGCTATACTCATACTGCCACAGCCATACATTAATTCAATCATCGTGAATGTATCATGAAAAACACATCATTAATTCATTCCTGGTCCTCTCCCACTTCTGTGCACATGGATGAGTGCTCATAGGCAGTGGTGTAAAGTAACTAAGTACATTTACTTAAGTACCATTTTGAGGTACTTTTACTTTACTGGAGTATTTCCATTTTTCTATTCTTTTACTTCTACTCCACTACATCTCAGAGGCAAATATTGTACTTTTACTCCACTACAATTATTTGAAAACTTTAGCTACTAGTTACTTTGCAGATATAAATTATTATATTATAAAACATACATTTAGCCCTATTTTATACATAGGCATCGCCACCCGTTGTGAGCTTGTAGATCTGCTATTTTCAAACATTTTAGTACTTTTACTTTTGTTACTTTAAATATATTTTGATCTGACAATCATCAGTAAACTGGACATCTGGACTTCTTAAAGAATGTGCCTTTTATCTCCTGTGAAAACCTCCTTGGTTCCTGCAACTAATCAGGAATGTCTACTAGACCAACTAGTATCAGCTTTAAGGTTGACCACAGTAATCAATGGAATATGTCTATTAGGCCTTCATTAGTAATATGCATGGTTACATTGTAATGTGATGCATTACAATACAATATGGGTGCTGGTATATTAGTGTATAATGGTATATGATATTATATATGGTCATGTATGTAAGTACAAAGACCATGTGCTGTTTAAATGACTGTTCCCCATTAACCATCAGAGATTTCTGTGTGTGGTATC
>NC_137613.1:35534379-35536879 GCF_963280865.1 Gymnoscopelus braueri | reverse complement strand
TGGCCATTTTGTGGGAATAATGGTCAAATTAATCCTGACTATCAGTTCACTAGTAAAGGCCATGCCTTCAAACAATACATCATTTTGGGTTATTTATTTATTAAATATAAAAGAGAAAAGGTGAAACCTGTATGGAATAAAATGAACGGGCGCCCTGCCCCCTAGCCGCGCACGGGGCTCTAATAAGGGCTTGCTTATTTTGGGGTTACAAAAGCGTTGGATAAAATAAAAATAAAGAAATTACCGATTCCCTCTTAACGATTCCGGTTCCTAACGGTTCCGATTGCCGGTTCCTGTGTATATATATATATGTATGTGTGTATATATATATATATATATATATATATATATATATATCTGACAGCATCTGCCATCAGACCTCTGGCGCTTGTTCAGAAAGCTGCGGCTCGTCTGGTGTTCAACCGCCCCAAGTTCTCCCACACAACTATCCTTCTCCGTTCTCTACACTGGCTTCCCGTAGCGGCTCGCATTCAGTTTAAAACCCTGGTGCTAGCCTATAGGGGAGTGAAAGGAACAGCTCCTTCTTACCTCCGGGCTATGGTCGATGCTTACACCCCTGCCCGACCACTTCGGTCTGCCACCTCGGGGGCGACTGATTGCCTCGTCACTCAAGGGTCCTTCTGGTCGATCTACACGGTCACGACTTTTTTCTGTTCTGGCCCCACAGTGGTGGAATGAACTTCCCACTGATGTCAGGACAGCAGAGTCACTGCCCATCTTTCGCCGCAGGCTGAAAACCCACCTCTTCAGGAAACACTACCCTTCCTCTTTGCCTGGCCTACTTGTTGTTAACTAGTTGTACGAACTCTTGTTTTATTGTTGTATTGTTTTATTGGATCTTGTTTAGTCGATACACTTATTTGTTTTAGCTCTTGCTCATTTGATTTTGTCTCATCTGTTTAAGAAAGTAGGTAGCTGATATATTGCACTTTTACCTTAGCGCTAGGTATGCTCTTGGTTGCTTGTTTTTGCAGAAAATGCACTTAAGACTTCTGGTGAATAGTAGTTTCGTTCCCTACCTATGTTGAATGCACTTATTGTAAGTCGTTTGGATAAAAGCATCTGCTAAATGACTGTAATGTAATGTAATATATATATATATATATATATATATATATATATATATATATATATATATATATATATATATATATATATTGACAACAACACCGGGCGCGCACGCACACACACACACGCACACACACACACACATACGTCGATGTCCACCAAAAGCGTGTTACGGACTGGAAGTATGTGCAATATTATTCTTCACAGTTTACCTCAAAGAAAGGTAGGCCATAATCTTTTTTTATTGTTGCTGCTGGCTGGATGAGGAATGAGGATCACGCAAAGGGCACGCTGCTGCCTGTACTTGATGTGATTGTTGTGTTCTTGTCCTGACTTCTTGTGGGTTTGTTTTTACCAGAGCGAGAGTGCCAGCAGCTCGCTGCGCAGAGCGCAGCAGGGAAAGCACACGCGTGAAAATAATTAATTAATAATAATAAATAAATAAAGAGGTGTCGGGCTGTGAAATACCACAATTGTGAGGATTTTTGTGCGAGGCGCTTGTTGCTCGCGCCGTGCAGTTGGGGTAGTTGGGGCTGCTCGTGCTCGCGTATCCAGGCAGACACAGCACCTTGACTGGCTTAGGCTGTGTTGCCAGGTGTGCTTATTTTTGTAAGCGTTCTTGGCCTTATTTGGTTGCTTCTTGAAGTAGCGTGTAATTGGTTGTTTGCATGCATGCTGGTTGCTTGTGGCCAAAGTGACTCTTCGTGGGAGAGCCTTGGGGATCCCTGAAGACCTAGTGTGGTGTAGCTCTGAAAATTAATGGAGTGAAAATCAAAAGGGAAAGATGCAAACTAGTTGGTCGCGCGACATGTAAACCTGGGAACCCTGGGCCTGTGCGCTCCTGCTTTGCAGACACACAGAGACACAGGCACGGTTTTGCAAAACTGTACAGCGTAGGACCCGGATGATCGACGGGCAGAGGCCACGGCCGACCGTGCCACACCAGGTCGCGCATGCGCCTTATTCCCAATTGTATAATAAGATATAATAAGATGGGAAGAATGGATGTGGGGGTGAAGGCTGAGTGGTGAGGGGAAAGAATGTAGGGAAGGTGGGATGAGGGGTGAGCAAAATAATAATGGGGCATGTGGGATGACAAGTATGGGGAGGAAGGGAGGAGAGCGGGATGAAGTATAGACCATATTCACACGGCGGCCATATTGGAATTTAACATTGAAAATGCCGCCACCCGGGGTGGCTACTTTCATTGACTTCATAGAAACATGGCCGCCGTGTGGTCTATAAGTGACGGAATTGAAGTGAAGGGGGTGAGGGGAGAGGGAGAATTGGGGGTGAAATAGGTGACTGTGATTCAGGCATAGATGGTTTCAGGGTGGTGGAGAAGATTGTGATAATAAGTATTTATCACAACAGTGCATTCTGGTATGTTCTTTTAATAAATCCATGGGGT